>NW_024962316.1:673470-918924 GCF_019238085.1 Lagopus leucura | reverse complement strand
TCTCACCCCCCGCCGCAACCCCTCCCCCAAACCTTCCATCCCCCCCCATGCCACCCCCCAACGACTTCGCAGCCCCGCTGCAGCCCTTCCCAAACGATCCACCCCCAACGCGACCCGCGGCGCAGCCCGCCCCAAACGGCGCTCCCGGCCCCCCCCCCCGCCCCCCGGTACCTCTTGGATCGCTGCAGCAAAGCCCCGGCCGTTCTCTGCCCCCGGCAGCCTCCGCCCGCCGCCCCCCAGCAGCTCGGATCCGACATCGCGGAGCCGGGAGCGCGCGGGGCCGCACCGGGGCCGCCTCCCGAGCCGAGCACGGCCCGACCCGCCCCGCCGCACCGGGGTTACCGTGGAAACGGGCGGCGGTTCGAAGAGGGGGGGGGAGGGGGAGTAGGGTCGCCATAGAAACGAGGCGGTTACCCCCCATCACCACCACCAAATGGGGTCAGGGTTGCCATGGAGATGGGGCAGCACCCCAAAATGGGGTCGGGTTGATGTAGAGGCAGGGCAGCACCCCGAAAGTGAGCTTTGGGTCACCATAGGAATGGGGCATCACCCTAAATGGGGTCAGAGTTACTCATACAGAGCATCACCCCAAAATGGGGTCCGGGTTGCCATGGAGATGGGCATCACCCCAAAATGGAGATGCAGCCACCACTACCCATGCATTATGGGACCACGCGTTCCCCAAAGCCAGTGCTGCTGGCCCCAAAGCTCACGTGTTGCTGCAGTGTGGGCAACCCTAGGGGGGCTCCCCAATGTGCCCCCACTGCTCCTCACACAACGGGGTCACCATGGGGGGGCTTCACCCACACAGCCCCACACTCCCTCCTGGGCTGCAGCAGGGACACCCCACGCCAAGACCCAGTGACACAGATCCCGGTGCCCGGCCTCATTTTCCAGCTGTGAGCGGGTCAGGTGCCGATGCATCACCAGCACAAACCCCACGTGGGACAGCATCACCAAACCGGGCTGAAAATCCCCCAAATCCCCACACTGATGGGGCCCAGCCTGCTGGGTGCCACCAACTCCACGTCCTCATCCCCACGCTGTCCCCACCACAAAGCACAGCGTGGCCCCAGCAGCCGCCCTGCCCCGAGCACGGTGCCACTGTGCCACGGTCACTGCAGCTACAGGACAGCCACCAAAGATCCCCTGAAGACGAGCACCCCATCCCACAGCAGGCTTCCTATGTGGGAGAAGGGCCTCACCCTCACTCTGACCCCACGCTGGGGGGCATTTTGAGGTTTTTCCCCAAGTGCAGCACGCTCAGAGGCTGAGCTCCAGCTGCTGTGATGGCTTTCACACGGAGTTCCCCCAAATGGAGCCATCAGTTGGAGATCACCACACACAATCTGCTTTTGGGGCATGCAAACTGCGGATGGACCCCGTCCACCTCTCCCAGTGTGCCCAGAAGAAGCTTCTGTCCCATTCAGGGTGGGAGTCCCACCTCTCTGCCCCGAGCAGGCAGGGTTTGGGGTCTTACCTCCAGGGGTGCAGAGATAGCAGCGGGCTGCAGGGGCTGCAGGGGCTGCAGGGGCTCAGCAGCGTCGGGCTCTGGCTGCTCGGGGACAGGCTGCAAGGCAACGGTGTGAGCAGCACCCGGCACCTGGGGGCACGGCACAGCAGCAGCAATTCCCCTCCCGGGGCACCATCGGGAACGGGGGACAAAGATCAAGGAGAGGGGGGAGAACCGGAAGGGAGACGTTGTGGGCAGGGCTGAAGGGGGCACAGACGGGGGGCGAGGGCTGGGGATGCGGGAGGGCAGACGCCACGGCGGGCGGGAAAGCTGGGGATGCTCGGGATGAGGGGACGCCCAGGGGATGGGGGGGGTCGGGACGGGGGGATGCGGGGATGCTCAGCACGCGGGGATGCTCGGAGCGCGCGGGATGTGGGGATGCTGGCGATGCGGGGATGCCGCTGTCGCCATCAGCCCGAGCCCGGCGCCGCCGGCAGCCCCTTCCCGACTCACTCCAAGGTCAGCGCGGGGATCTTCAGCCGCTCCCGCCGCGCCTTCATGCCGCCGCCGCCGCTCCGCTCCGCTCCGCCCGTCGCACCGGCAGCCCCCGCGCTGGGCGGCTCCAACGGGCGGCGGCAGCGGCGGCACCGCCGGGAGAGGAGCTCGGCCCGCCGGGCACGGACCCGCCCCTGCAGATCGGCACGGCTCGGCACGGCTCGGCACGGCTCAGTACAGCTCGGCACGGCTCGGCACCGCGCGGCACCGCAGCCCCCAGCTCCCAGCACAGCCCTGACGGCGCAGAAGCTGCTCGGTGCTGCTCCGCTCCCGGGCTTTGCCTGGGCACAGAGCAGCACCGTTCCAGGACGGCCCAGTACAGCACCAGTTCCTATAGCGGCCCCAGCGCCCCCTCCAGTGCACCCCTGGCACAGCACCCGTGTGCCCCGCAGCCCCACAGAGGCATTGCAGCAGCGGTGCACCCCCTCATCACCCCACAGTGCCCCGAACAGCCTCAGCACAGCTTCAGGATCGGCTCCTGCTGCACGCCGGTGCACCCCAATACACCACGGAACGTCCCAACGCACTGCGGCAGCACAGCTCGCCCCAGTACACTCCAGTACTGCCCAGTACACCCTTACACACACATATCACATCTCTTTGGCATCAGAAAGCACTGTGATCCCACTCTGGGTTTGGGCACGGCGAGACCTGGCCACCCCAAGGTGGCATCCAGCTGAGCCCTGCAGGCGGCAGTGCGGCCCCAGGCGCAGCCCTCCCGGTGACGCCACCGTCCCACGCGGCGCAGCTCGGCAGACTTACGCTCTCCCTCGGCGCGGCAGGCTCAGCTCCTTCTGCAACGAGAAAAGCAACGAGCAGGGTCAGGGCTGCCACCGCTACCACCGCAGGGACCATCCCCACCGAGGGGTCAGCACGGGGGGGCAGCTGCTCCTCAGCGCCCTGCACTGGTGGCTGCGTGGCCAGGCCTCGAGGACAGGAGACGACAGCCGCAGGGTGATGGCTGTGCCCCCATCCCCGTCCCTGCCCCCCGTCCCACAGACTCGGCCGTGGGCAGCAGCCGGCGCCCCGCACGCTGTTTATTTTTCCAGCCGATGGGAAGATCTCTGGTGGAAGCTGTTTGCTTGCAGGTGGCACGAGGGGCAAAGGGCAGCGGTGCAGCACAGCAGCCTCTGTGCAGCAGGGGCCGAGCGCCCACCCGTGTGCCACCCAGCAGACACAGGGAGCCGTGGGTGCCGGCGGGCAGCGCGTGCCGTGGTGACTGCGGGACGGAGGCACACGTGGTGGCCGCACGTGCTGCTGACGCCCATCACTGCCCCGATCTGTGCCCACCGGCCCCGTACCCCTAAGCAGCTTAACCGCATTCCCCTCCTGGCAGCGCCCACGGGTGGAGGCTGTGTGAGCGGCTGCTGTCACTCCTGCACCCCACGCAGCCGGGGTACCCGCGCCCCGTCCCGCTGCCCCCACGGAAATCCCTGGGTTGGGGCGCACAGCAACACAGTGATGCAGCAGCGTTGCCATGACAACGGGTGACATCACGCCCCGATGCACAGCGATTCGGCAGCAGGGGCCCGTGGGTGCTGGGGGCGGCGGGGGGGGGGGGTGCGTGGTACCGGGGTGGGTGCGCTGTGACAGTGTGGGTGCACGGTGTCGGTGCCCTGGAGCAGCACTGTGACCCCACGGCCGCGTGCTGGGCCCCCGCACGGAGCGGGAGCTCCCCCAGCACCCTCACCCCGCTGTCCCCTGGCTGAGATCCCCATCCTCACCCAGGGCCACGCCATCGGCTGCTGGGACAGCGCTGGCACTGGGGACAGCACTGGGGGCGGAACTTCTGCCCGATGCGTTGGGACAACCGTCCCCACCTGCTGCAGGGAGCTGAACCCACGGCCGCGGGGCTGCTCCCCCCAGGGACCACCCGAGAGCAGCGCTGTGGCTGCCGTGGTGCTGCGGTTGCTGTGGGGTCCCTTCCCCCCACCGCCCCCCACCGCAGCAGCACGCAGCACAGCGCGGCGCCCCGGGGAGCTGCCAGCTCGGATGAAGGCAGCTTCGTACCGCGCTCCAACCGCACCGACAGCTCGGGACGGCCCGCGGGGGGCAGCGCTCCGTTTTGCAGATGGGGACGGAGTTGTGAGGTCACCCGGAAAATCGGCGCAGAGCTTCGGGCTCAGCGTGAGCCCCCGCTGCGGCCGTCTGCCTGCCCTCCGACAGCGGCGGCGGGGATCTGGGGGTGTGGGAGAAGGATAGGCGGGTGGGTTGGGGGGTCGGAGTCCCTGGGGGTGCGCAGTGGGGCTGGGGGCTGCAAACCCTCACGGCCGTGGTTGGGCAAAAATTGGGCATCGCTGGGATGGGGGTCCCGCGCTGCTCCCACGGAGCCCCCGGCAGAGCCCCCGCACACGGCCCTGTGCCCCCCGGCACCCACAGCCGGGATCCTCTCCCACAGCCGGCACCGCACCCCAATCCCACCCGCAGCACCGCTCCTCGCATGCACGGCAGCCCCCTTTCCCGCACACACGGCTCCCGCTCGCACACGCACTCACCGAGCATCCACCCTTCTCGCACCCACATCCAACACGCACACACACGCACACAGCCGCCCTCCGGCACCCACCCCGCGCCCACCCGCCCCGCGCAGCTCCGCGCCGCTCACCTGCAGCCCCCTCCGCCGCAGGATGCTGGGCTCGTCCATTCCGCCGCGCCGCGCCGCCGCCTCCCGCTGCTCCCGCTCCGCCCGGTGCTCCCGGTGCGCCGCCCAGCGGCCCCGGCACGGCGCGGCACGGCACGGGGGTGGCTGGGAGCGGGGCGGGCGGCGCGGTGGTCCCTTCCTCCCTGATGGCCCGGCACAGTAAGGGCTGAGCCACGTCCGGCACGGCGCAGGTCAGCATGGCACGGCGTGGTGCGGCTGTGGCGTGGCCTGGCCTGGTTTGGCACGGCACTGCATGGCAAGGCACAGCTTAGTTTGGCACAACACGGAACAGCACAGCTTGGTTTGGAGCAGCATGGCACGGCATGGCACAGCTTCATTTGGCATGGCACAGCTTGGTTTGGTGTGGTGAATGGCACAGCTCAGTTTGGCACAGCTCAGTTTGGCACGACACCCCCAGCGCAGCACAGCTTCATTTGGCACAGCGTGGCACGGCACGGCGTGGTTTGGCACAGCACGCTGCTCCAAGAGCCACAGGGCTGAGCGTGCGCCCACGGCGGTGGGCTGAGGGGTCACAGCCGCCCCTGCACGGCGCTCCACCACCGCCGCCGCGCCGTCCCCACGCGGAGCGGCGCACAAGGGGACATTTTCTGCGGGGACAACGGCGCTCTGTGCGCGGTGCCACCCGGCTCTGCCGCCCGCGATCACACGGCGCCCGGTGACGCCGTGCCCTGTGCCTCAGTGGGGCTTTGTTGTGACCTCGAGGGGGGGACGATGTGCGCTGGGGGCCGGAGGGCTCTGCCCGGACATGCGGCCCCGCGCTGGGAGCAGCCCCGACCTCGCAGCTCCTGATTCACCAAATACGGGCAGCGCATCAAAGCCACGACGTGCAGGTTGCCAAAAAAAGAAAAAGGAAAAAAGAAAAAGCAGCGCAACACAACACCTCTTTTGCTTACCTTGCTTTTCTGGCAGCGTCGGGGCGGGTGTGCGGGCACAGCGGGGGACATCAACGCTGCTTTCTCTTTTGGTTTTGGTCCAAGAGAAGCACGCGCCAGCACCGGCAACGGCCGCGCTCAGCAGCAGAGGAAGCGGCAGTGGGGGCAGAGCCGGGGGGAGCGGGACCCTGCGGGGGGAGCGCGGTGAGGATGGAGCGCGGAGGGGTCCCGGCGCTGCGGTGGCTGCTGCTGGCGTTGGCGCTGCCGGCGCGGGGCGGTGAGTGCTGCCGCGATGGGAGATAAACGCAGAGGGTTTCGCTGAGCGATACGGGGTGATAAGGGAAGGGAGTCGTGCATGGAGCTTTCATGGCAGCGGACGGAGGTGTTCCGGGCACGGTGCTGGGGCTGCGGGCAGCGGGATGGGGTCTGGATGGTGCTGGCGGGCAAAGCTGTGTGGCATCCATGGGAGAAGAGGGCTTTTTGGGAATCACTGCACGACTGCCGTTGTCTCTCTGCCCCACTGCGCGGCGCAGCACTGCCTGCAGCACGCGGCCGTCCCGGTGCCGGGAGCCCACAGCCCCACTGCCGGCTGAGCCCGCCCGCCCTCTGCACGGCCTCCGAGCCACCTCCGGCCGCTGTGGGTCATGTGGAGTCGCAGTGGTACCGGGGGGCTGGAGGGGGCCCTGCAGGGAGCTGGGAGATGGAGCACCTCCAGCCCCTGGACCCCCTCCCCATCCCCATGACTCCAGGTCAAGCAAGCTCCACTACCCCAAGCCCCCACGAGCCCGGGTGTGACTCCCTACACACAGGTGCCCCCGATCCCCCCCCCGGGCTCTCCTGCTTCAGGCGCTGCAGCTCTGGCCCCTTCACCTGCTCCTGGCCGCCCCAGGGCCCTGCTGGCAGCACCACCTACGTCCTCGTGCTCTGGTGAGTTGGGGACACCGTGTCCATCAGGAGCACACAGGGGACACTCGGGGCCACAGGGGACACGGTGCCACTGCTTTACACCACGGCTGAGCGCTTTCCCTGCAGCTATGTGAGCCGGCAGCTGTGCCAGCAGCACAATGCGGGCACCGCCACGGTGCGCACCCTGAAGCAGCACCAAGTTTATGTCCGTACCAATGCCACGGCCTGGGTGGAGGCGCGCTGGGGACAGCATCTGGAGCGCAGCCCCAACGTCACGCTGCACCTCGACGAGGCCGGTGAGTGCTGGGGACCAGGCAGGGCGGCGGGCTGCAGTGGTCACCACAGCTGTGCTGTCCCTGCAGTGAAGCTGGATCCCCCTTCCCATGGGACATCCTTCACTAAGGCCAATGGGCGCCTGGAGCTGAGGCTGCCGCGGCCGCAGTGTCACCACAAGGAGCGGCCGCCGCCACGCAGGGAGGCTCAATTCCGCCGGGTGGGTGATGGCAGCTGGATGCAGGTGAGGGGACCAAAGAGATCCCCCAGCCACCACGTCCCCTGCACCTTGGTCAGCATCACCTTCACCTGGTGGCCGGTCCCACTGTTCTCTCCGCAGGTGATGTGTGAGACAGGGAAGGGTGAGGATGGAGAGGATGACCCAGGTCTGTTTTGCCCCATGCTCAGGGTTGGGGTGGGGGGACAAACTCATCTTGAGAGGGGTCACCTCACCACCACTGACCTGGTGCTCTGCAGTGACCTGTGAGCTGGGGGGAACCGCTGCCTTCGAGGTGCAGCTCCGGCACAGGACGCAGCACTGGAGCAGCCACTGGAGCGACTGGAGCCCATCCATCTTCATCCCCGAGGGTGAGTGCGGCACCAGGAGGGACCCCACATCCCTGCACCTGGCCGGCACGCACCTGGGTGAGCGCATCGCTCCTCTCGCAGAGATCCTGGAGAGCCCCACACTGAGCTTCAGGCTGGGACACCTCGGGAGAAACGGGCAGAGGCTGCTACAGCTGGGCTGGCAGGTGGGCAGGTGGGCGCACTGCTGGGATGGCTCCGTGTCCTGCAGGCACCCCGCGGCATTGCCACCGCTGTCCCCACGCAGCGCGCCCGCGTGGCACAGGGGGACGTCAGCTACACCCTGCGTGCCCACATGCCGGAGTGCAGCTGCGCTGAGGAGGACGAGGTGGTGCTGGGGGCAGAGGAGACAGAGTACAACCTCACGCTCTGCGGGGCTGCATACGAGATCGTGCTGACGGCCACCAACGCCGCAGGAAGCAGCCCTGCACGGCGGCTGCAGGTGCCGGCGGAGCAGCACACGGGTACCCAAAAAGGCCACAGAAAAGACGAGGCTCCTAGGCCCAGCACCACCCTCACCTCTCTGCTCCCCGTGTTTTGCCCCAGAGCTCAGCTTCCAGAACATCAGCTCTGTGGGCACCATGGTGACCGCACGCTGGGAGGCACCAACGCGAGGCTTCGCCTTCTGCTCCGAGTGGCAGCGGACGCCGGGAGCCCCACAGCCGGGGCGCTGCGTGCAGGAGGAGTTCCTCGCACGCAGCTCCCACTGGCAGGCAGGCACGGCAGCGCACCGAGCCCCAACGCCCTCCCGCTGGCTGCGGCCACGCGGTGACGGTGCCGCTCCTCACGTAGGGCAGCTGGAAGCGCCGGCGTGTTACCGGCTCGCCGTGCACGGCCGCGGCGCAGAGCAGGACTGGGCCACCTTCGCTCTGCAGCATCACTTCGTCGGCAACAGTATGTAGGGAGCGGGGACATCGCAACCCCCCGGTGCCGCGCAGGGGGCCGGCCGGACCCTCAACATCCGCTCCCACCCCACGCAGCCTCGTTGGCCGCCTCTGTCCGCATCAACGCCAGCGCCGATGCCGCCGTGCTGCTCTGGGAGCCGTCCCTACGCGCTGCTTGCCCCGGGGCGCTGCTGGGGTACCGCGTGTGCCACGCTGCTGAAGGGGACAACGTGACGTGTGAGTGGTGGCACCGCTGCCAGGAGGGTGGGGGGGACCGAGGGAGGGCGGCTCTGAGCGCTGCTGCCCACGCGGTGTCACTTACAGATGGCGACGTGGACGCATCAGCATCGCGATACGCACTGCGAGACCTGAAACCGGGCACCGCCTACAGGGTGGGCATCCAGGAGGTGGCGGCGGGCGGCGGGGGCTCCTGCAGTGCTCGGTGGCACTTCCAGACCACGGCGCTGGGTAACGGTGGGGGACCTCCTCCCTTTCTCATGGAGACCTTCCTGTGTCCCATTGGGCACAGGGACACGGGGCCGGGATGTCACCATCACCCAGAGGTGCTCATCTCCAGGTGGAGCGGTGTGGAGCTCCAACCTGAAGTACCTGGGCATCTCGCTGGGGATCCCAGCTGCCGCCCTCATCTACCAGCTGAGCAAGAAGAGGTGAGAACAGGCAGAATGACGGTTCCTCCGTGCCCCTCTCCCCCCGCATTGACCCCACTGCCATCTCCCCAGGCTCCACGGGATGCTCTTCCCTCCCCTGCCCAAACCTACCGGCAGTGAAGCCCTCCGGTTCTCAGCCAGTGAGATGAGCCAGGTGAGCTGCAGTGTGCGCCCTGGGATGAGCTGTGAGGCCGAGACCTCCCAGCACAGTGCTTCTTCTCCCCAATAGAACAAGCCCTGGAAGAGCTTCCTGGAGCCCTCGGAGCAGCTCAGCCCCGGGGAGTTGCTGGTAATGGAGCTGAGCCCTGAAAAGGAGGCAGCCACCAGCACGCGGCCCCACACACCACAGCTCAGCCCCAAAGAACCGATGGAGCCACTGCAGCCACACTGCAAGATGGAGCTGCCCTTCACGTACCGGCGGCAGGAGGTGCTGGACCCGGAGCCAGGGGGGTCAGGGGGGCTGGGGGAGGTCCCCACCTGTGGTCCCACAGCTGCAGAGGAGGGCGCAGGGAGCTGGGGGCTGAGCCAGGCGCTGCCACCTCTTGTGCTGTTCAAACCCATCTCCCCACAGGATCAGGAGGGTGTGGGGCTGCTGCAGGAGAAGGCGGTGCCTTAGGGATCCCAGGGATGGGGGACAAAGCGGGTCCCTCAGACAGCGAGGGGGTGATGCTGAGGGTCCGGGAGGGCTGATGCTGAGCATCCAGGTGTGATGCTGAACGCCCTCCCCAAGGCCCTGTGGGCACTTTCCTGGGGGTTTCTGATTTCCAGGAACACTGCTGCATTGCACAGGGCCGGGACCCAGTGAGGCACAGTGCAGCCCAAAGTAATGAGGGCAGGAGGCTGCGGGCTCAGCTCCCCCTATGGGGGTGGGGATGTTTCCTTGGGCACGAGGAAGCTGCTTTGGGAGCACATCAGAGTGAAGACTGCATCCCTGCCCCCGTGGGATGGGGGTAAAGCCAAGCCCAGCGCCGAGCACTGAAACACCAGAGTGTAGAAGTAAAGAAAGCCAAACAGCAGCACCGCCGTGCTCTCCTTGTCCCACCCGGGTCGGGGAACTCCGGGGTTTGCTGTTGGGCCCCCAAGCAGTGGGGTGAGACACCTGGGGCTGCGGGGGCTGCGCCGTGCGCCGTATCTGGGGCAGAACTTTCAGCAGCGGTTTGTGGTCCGTCTGCCCCACACCGGGGTGTAGGCGGCCTCCGGTAGGTGCTGAGAGAGCAAAAATTAATGCTGAGGAAACAGAAACGGGTTCAAGAGGCAAGAGGGAGATGTGGGCAGAGGCAGCGTCCCCCCGTCCCGCCACACGAGGGGTTTCCCCCCCTTCGGCTGCTGCTCGGAGCACCCCGGGCTGCGGAGGTCCCCGCGTTTTGGGGCGCTCCGTCGTGTCCGCCGTCACCGCGTCGGAGCCACCAACGGGACCACAAGGTGGCAGCAGCCCCGCGCTCCCCTCCCGCAGCCTCACGCCGCCATCGTCGCACAAACCGACCCCAACCGAACCCCCCACCGCGGACATCCCAACCCCGCGGGGTTTTGGGGCAGCACAGCACATCCCCGCCGCACGGCGCTGACCCTTCCCCGGTCCTATCGCAGCGCTGCAGCCCCGCTCCGTCCCCTCCAAACCCAAAGCGGTGGGGCTGAGGAGGAGGACGGGCAGCCAGCAGCCTCCCGCCCCCCATGGCGCTTCTTTTTAGGGCTTTGGTTGCGACGGACCCAACTCGCAGCGCACCCGGCGGCGGTGCTCACCGCTGCTCGCAGAGGAAATGCTGCGTTACGGGAGCGCAGCGCTCGGGTTGCAGCCCGGCTGCTGTTTACAGCCCAACTTTTAGGGTCACGGCTCGGGCCGAGCACATGGCCCGGCACGGGGCCAGGACACGGGAATCCGACAGCGAGACTGTGGCAGGACAGCAAGTCCCCGGCACCGTCTGAAAAACACCCCAAGGGGGGGCGGTGGGGGCAGGGGTTCTCTCCGTGCCCGCGGGGTCACCATCCCGTCGTGTCCCTTTGGGGACAGCCCCGTCCCGAGCGGCGCGGTGACCCCGTGCACCGACAGAGCCCGGAGGCACAGCGCAAGGGAAAATTAATGAAGCCTCGCGTGATGCCAATTAGCACGAATGAGAGTCTCAGGGTTCCCTAATGAGTTTAAACGGCACTGAACTATTTTCCAAAAGAGTTTCCGGGAGCGGCCGTGCAGGCGGCGATCCGAGCACGGCCACAGGAGCGGCACAGGGACGGGAACGGCTGCAAGGACACAGCATCGGCCGCATCGACACCGCGCACCGCCCGGACACACTACGGCATCGGCCGCGTGCGGCCTGAGAACGGGCAGCTCATCACACGGGAGCGTGGGGCTCCTCCCAGGCTGATGAGGATCGAAAGTCATCCCTCAGGAATGGGGAAAATCCCGCAGGAATGGGGAAAAAGCTCAGCCCGACACAGCAGCCCCAAAGGCGCCCCAAAGCCGCCGCCGCCCCCTGCGTCGGCTCGGAGCTTTTCCTTCTCACAACGGATCCGAGGAGCCGACGAGCCGCACACCGCGTGCCCCGACGTCCCGAGCCGCACCAATTCCGACCCCGCCGCCGTTATTTTTGGAGAAGGCCGCACCGCGCCGTGCTCTTCCCGGTGCCGGCCGTGGGAGCTCCGCACATCGCCGCTCCCAACGCTGCCCCAATGCGGAGCCCCGCCCGCACTCACGGCGGTGCGTTTCCCATCCCCCCGTCCTTCCTCCCCCCAACCCCGGGGCGTTGCAGCCCCCACTGCGGCACCGTGCTGAGGGAGCGGCAAACCCCGCAGTTCCGGAGCTGCACCCCCCAAAAAATCCAACCTCGTAGGGTCCCCAAATCCCCTCCGCTCCAAAACGGCCCCGGGCGCTGCCGGGCGCGCACCGAGGGGTGCAATGGGGCGGAGAAGCGGCCGCGCGCGGTGCGGTTTTGCAGCTCCGGGTGTTTCTGCGCTGCGTTTCGCAACCGACGACAACAGCAGCTCCGCTCTTTGCACGCTCACACACGCACACACGCACTCACACTCACTCACACTCACTCACGCACACACTGCGCAGCGCTGCTGTTTTCTCGCGCTCGCTCCTCAGGATGAGGTTTTTCTTTGCCACGAGCGTACGGAATGGAAAGTGTCTCTGGTCACTGCTGCGCTTTGGGGGCGGTCGGGGCCTGGGGGGCCGCGCGGTGCCCGGAGCTTTGCGGGCTTTGGCAGCGGTGGAGCGGAACCGACTCCCCGAAAAGGGTCAGCGAGGACAACGGCGGTGCGGGACGCCGAAAACAGCGCCGGGTTGGGCAGCAAATCTCAGCGGCTGCACGGCGCCGAGTCCGCAGCAAACAACCCGACACCCGCGGGTCCTCCTGCTCTGCCCGCGGGGCGCTCCTCCCCAGCGCTCTCCCTGTTTTTCTCTCTGAGAACCACAAGAAAGCGGAGCAAACCGCGCTGCCGCCGGCCACAACCAGCGCGGCCCGGCCCCGACGGGACGGCCGCATCACACGGCTGCTTATCAGGAAAGTCCTCTCCCTCAGCGCGCTGTAAACCCTCTGACATCACGGCAATGGGGATCACGCTTGCTGGCGAGCCGGGCAGCAGCCGCGGGCTCCGTGGGGTCGGGGTGTAACCATGGGCTGCGGGTGGGCCGAGGGGTTCAATGGGACAAATCCACCCCCCGGCCCCGCTGTCCATCGGCAGAGCAGCGCAGCTGTTTGCTGGGACTCACGGCTCTGCGGGGACAGGGGACAAACGCGGTGACGGCCCCCACCTGTGTGACCCTTCGGCTCCGTTCCCTGATGTCCTTCAGAACTAAAAGCCGAACTGCGAAACTGCAAGTGTGAGGCAGCTCTGAGATCTGGCAGGGAGAAGAACAGCACAGCAGTGGGGGCTTTGTGCAAAGGGACCAGCAGGAGCGATGTCACCACGTGTCACACCCCAGCTATGGGCACGGGGGTCCCCGCACTGCCCATGATGTGCTGCCAGCAGGTGAACGCACGGCTTCTCCTCCTTGCCGTCGTTGTTGTTTTTCTGGACCTGGCCCTCCACCAAGGAGAGTCAAAATATTTGTCCCCGTGTTTGTGCCTGCAGGGAGGGACCTGGGGATGCGGGGAGGGGAGGGGGGTCCTCTCCACCACCCATAGCCCCGGCCCCGCGGCCGCTGTTTACCCATAGACATGTTTGTGAGCCGCTTCCCTGCTCTGAAATCATTGGACAAAAGTCAAAAGCCGTAAAAATTTTCCATTGTCCACAAGAGGGGCTGCTTTCCTGCCGGGGTTGTGACACACAGCACACACCAGCAGACCCTCGGAGGCGCTGTGCGCCCGTCTGTCCGTCCGTCCGCTCCAGGCCTCCCTCTGTGCAGAACGCAGCGCTGGCTCTGTGCGATCTCTCCCCACTGCGGGCAGCCGAAGCCCCGGAGCGCTGCAGGAGGAGCAGTCGTTCCTGTCCAACCCACACAGGGATTCCCCAAATCCCCCACGAAGGGCGGTGTGAGCAGGGCTGCGCCTCTGTTTAGGTGGGCAGCAGTGGCTCCGGTGTCCCCACGTGAAGGGGTCCCCAGGGATCAGATTTTGCAGCACTGGAGCAAAAACAGTGAAAATAATGGAGGTAATGATGGGGTTGGGGGAGCGGGGGGGGGGGGCAGTCCCACTGCTGGCCCTGTCTCTCGCAGGCTCGCACCCATCAGGGTGCAAACCCAGCCGTATCCCAGCTGTCCGACCCCATCCACGCTGGAGCTCCCACCACGTGGCTCCCAACACGCACAGCTGGGAGGTGGTGGAGGAAGAGCTGTTTTCCCGGAGCTGGATGGATGCCCGCGCTGTTAATCCGCAGCTCTCGGAGCACATTCTGTCCCTGCCAGCGCCGCCGCCGGCACGAGGGGGGGGGGGGGGGGGGGGGCACCCGACCCGGGGAAGGATGCGGCGGCTCAGGGCCACCCATGGGTGCACAGCATGCCGTGGCCTTCTGCAAGTGGCACCGGAGCAGAGCGGGGACGCAGCAGACAGACGGCAGCACGGAGGCTCTGGGCTGCGGGAGAAGGGCTTTGGAGCCGAGGCTGCAGAGCAGGGGATGCCAGCTCTGTCCCTGGGGGTATTTTTAGCCCTTCCGGGACTGGAGGACTGGTAAAGCCATCGCTGCGGCTTTCCAAGGAAGCCCTGAGGCTGTTACAAGAAGAGTTACTGGAAAGATGGCTTCAGGGAGAAGCAGAGCACCGGGGGTGTGCATCTGCAAGCAACATCACCATGAAGCATCTCCATCCTTGTCCCGAGGGGAGGCAAAGCAAAGGGAAGTTTGGGTAAGGGTGCATGGAGCACCTGTGGGTCCTGCGTGGCAGCGCTGGCATGGGGTGCAGGTCTGAACACTGAGCAAGGTCCAAAAAGCAAGAAAGGAAATGAAAACCCAAACAGAAGAGAAACATAAAGAAGAAAAACACACACACACACACAAAAAGGAAAACAAACAAAAAAAGAAGAAAAACAAACGAAACCAGGGGGAAAAGTCACATTCCAGCAGCAGTGTTTGTCACAGCACAGCCCTGGAGGACACTGTGGAACTCAGCCCCACTTCAGACCCTCTGAGATCTGCTGTGCTCAGCAGACACGGGGTGCAGAAGTGCAGCAAACCCGAAGCTCACTGTGAGCACAGCGGGCGCAGGAGCTGCACGACGGGGAACATCAGCACTGCAGAACCCGACGGGTGCTGCCATGGGGGTGGGAAGGGGATGAGGCCACATGGAAGAGGAACAGTGGCACATAGCAGAGCAGCGCTCTGCTGAGCTCTGGGAAAGGGGAAGCAGCACTGGGGCACGCACCCAGCATGACTCCAAATGCAAAAGCTGAGAGCTGCAGTTGGTTAAAAGAAATTTATTTCAGAGAAATCACCCCAACTGAAGTTGTACGAAAAGAGTAACGTCAGAGACAAAGAGTGGTCGATATAAAAGTGGTCACTGATACAAACAATAGAAAATCCTCTGAGCAATGCCCAGCACCGGGGCTGGGGCTCTGCGCAGGGGTCGGGGGGAACGCACAGTCTCTTGTGGCTGCCCTGGAGGACCCACTCCAGCTTTTTTTTCTTGTTTCCTTGGCCAACAAAGCACTGTGAGGGGCCACGTCTGTGCCACCCTGCAAGAGCAGCACCAAAACAACACCGCAGATCTCTGCTGCTTTGGGAATTACACAGCCCCAATGTTGGCCACGGGGGGCTCTGCTGCCCCCACCCAGCTGCCAGGCGGCTCCAGCCACCCCTGCAGCAGCTCCCGGCTCCCAGCCGTGCTCACCAGCAGCACAGTCTGCCTCACCCGGCCAGTTTTCTCCTTAGGAAACTGCAGTTCTGGAGAAGCAACTGCAGCAGCAGAGCTGCACCCGCAGCACCGCGGGGTCCAAACCCAGCACAGGATTTAAACATTCTCTGGATTCCCTGCAACACCTCTGAGCTCAAAGCTCTCCACAGCAGGAGGTGCTGGAGCACACATAGAGGAGCACCATCCCAGCTCCATCTGAACCCCAAAACGCTGGGGCGGTTCCAGCCCTTCAGACCCCACAGGGCAGTGCCTGTGGTGGGGGCTCAGCGTTCTCACGGCCGCCACGCGCCCACTGCCATCCTGCGGGCGCTCTGACTGCAGCCCAACGGTCACGATGCCATCAGCACTGCTCAGCAGGTCATGCAGCGCGGGCGGATGCCGTCTGAAGGTGGGTTCGGGTCGATCTGCAACGCCAAACCCAGAGTCAGGACCCCCGGCAGCAGTGGGTGCATCACCCCGCACCACCCGCACGGCTCCTCACCTCAGAGTAGAGCGGAGGCGGTCGGAAGCGGAACTCCTGGATGTAGGCGAAGAAGGGCCCTTCCAGAACAGCCCCGAGCTCGCTGCGGCACGGCGGGGCCAGGCTCTGCTCGGCTGTGGGGCTGGGCACCACCGCTGAGTAATCGGGGGGGGCTGAAGAGAAGAAAGAAAAGCGTCGAGGAATGGGGAACGTGCAGCTGAAGCGGCTTCAAGCGTGCCATTCCCTGACTTGTCGAGGCTGAAAACGTGCCCTGGCCTCTGCTCACCTTCAGGCTGCTCGGGGATGCTGCTCAGCCAGTCCAGGGTGATGCTGTACTGACTGCTGACGCTGGACGTGCGGCTGCCAAACGGATGCAGTGGGATCGTCCCGATGACGAGCGGCAGCTCCAGGAGCAGCTTGGATGTGCCAGGAATATCCACACAGACCTGCAGACAGTGGGGGAACTCAGCTGTTGCGTTACTCCCACAGAGGGGCAGAGCTTGCCCGGGTGAAGGGAAGAAGGGAATTCTTGCAGTGGGACACGCAGGGAGATGCTCAGCACAAGACATGGCACAGAGCACCAACCTTGACAAGCACAGCTTTGGGAGAGAGCTGAGCCCCACCGCGGTCCCCACGCACCCCTCACCTTCAGGGCATATTCCACTTGGATGATGCGGCACTGCAGGATGGACGGCCCCACCGGAGGGATCTTCAGCGCCCGCCCGTGCCACACCTCGCGCTTCCCCGCAGCGATGGAGTCCCCGACGATGCTGGTCACCACTGACTTCTTCTGCTTCTTGGTGCCCCGAGCGATGAAAGTCTGAGTCTGAATGATGGCTGCTTTGGGCACCACCGCCCGGTTGGTGCAGTTGTCAATCTCAGCAAAGATAGGGATGACCTCACCTGCCGAGCAGATGCACATGTTGCAGACGGAGCCCAGTCCTGCCCCGAGGAATTCCTGCACGGGGGTCACCGGGGGTTCATCTGCCCGTTGGCACGGCGGGGACGAGCAGGTGACCCCAAGTCCCCTCCGGCCAAAGTTCACCCTGGGTGCCCGAGGGAGGTGCTCACCGGGGGTGTAGCCTTTGCGGTCAATCTTGGCAGTCACTGAGACCTGGCCACGATTGCAGTACCAGGCGCGGGCGAGTTTCTCCTTAGCACCCGCCTGAGGAGCCTGAAAAAAGGGACAGGCAGAGGCTGCTCAGAAAGGAACAATAAAACACAAGGCAAGCGCTTCCCTGGCACAGCCAACCTGCTGGGGAGCAGCACAGGCTCCTAGGAGCCTTATGCAAGATGCTGTTGCAATGCATTCCAGCTCCAAAAAGCAGGAGGTGCAGCAGCCTCTGCACTCCTGGTGCCCATCCCCACCGCATGGCGCACCCCTGACAAGCTCTGCTCGGGCACGGGGGCTCACCAGCAGCGCAGGGGTGTTGATGTCGATGGGTTCGATGACGGTGAACTCCTTCTTCACCTTTTTCACCGTGGCCCAGGGCCGGTGCAGCTTGGCCTTCACCCAGTAGCGCACGCTGCCGTGTTTGCCCTCGAAGGACGTCGCCAGGGTCCTGGAATGAGAAAGAGTGACTCTGAGGGCTCTGCCGGCAGGTTTGTGGTGGAGGTGCTGTGCTCCCAGCAGCGGCTCTTCCCCTCTGTGTTAAGGAAACCATGAACTTACTCTGGGAGCTGGAAGGTGAAGGGGAACTCGTGCCTTCCTGCCTGCAGGACGGTGACTTCGCCGTTATCTGTGGGCAGAACAGACGGAGGGTGATTATCTCCCACCCGCGGGGCTCCGCACCGGGATGGAGCACACGAAGGGGACGGGATTCTTCTGCCGGGGCCGCACCGCCAAACCGCCACCGCGCCCCGCAACCCCACCCCGCTCAGCACGGAGTCCCGCAGCCCACCCGGCCGGGGGAGGCACGGCGCGGGGATCCCCACCGGGTGCGGGGTGCCGGGCCGGGGGCGCGCGGGGGGCTCGGAGCCCGCAGCCGTACCTGGCGGCGCCAGCAGCGTGTCGCGGTGGCTGAGGAACTCCACCTGATCGCTGTAGCTCTGCGTGTAGGCGGTGCTGGAACCGGCGCTGCGCGATTCGGTCCAGTGGACGCGGGCGGCTCCGAGCGCCCGCAACCGGAGCGCCCCGCAGCGCGCGGCCCCCGCCAGCTCCAGCACCACGCGCCCCACCACCGCCTGCCCCGGGCTGAAGGCGGCCGGCGATCCCCGCTCCGCGCCCTCCAGCACGATCAGGAAGCGCTTGAGGCGATCGAACAGCATGGCGAGAGATGGCGGCTCCAACAACTCGCCCCGCCGCCGCCCAGCGCCGCTTTAAGTGCCCGGCGCGCCCCGGGGGCGGCCCCGGCGGGGCGGGACGGGACGGGACAGGGCGGCCCCGGCAGGCGCCGCAAAACAACGCAACGAGCATGTGCGGGCGGTACGGCCCCCCTCCCCCCACTCCCAGGGCTTTCTCGGACCTGCAGCCGTCCGGTGCCCGTCGCTGCGGAGCCTCGGGACCCGCTCACCCCCGTGGCGGTGCGGTGGGGACCCCACGAGATGGGGGTGCGCACCCCAGGATGAGCCCCTCGGGGCGGAAGCCGCACCCCTCCGCGACCCCCCTCCCGTCCCCGCCGGGATCCCGACGCCCCACGGCTCTGCTCGCCCCGCGCCCGCAGCGCTGCGCGTGCGGGGACCCCGCGCCCCTCCCGCAGCCGTTCGCAGGATCGCAGCTGGCTGCGGGCGGCTCGCGGCGCTGGGCCGGGCCGAGTGGTGATGCGGGGAAAGCTGCTCGGGGCCGCGGCTCCGCTCGTTTCTAAGAAATGAAGAACTGGCTCCCGTTCAGTTTGTGCAATGCGCGGTGAGCAACGCGTCCCCCCCGGGCCGTTTAACCAGGCGAATGGCGGCTCTGCGCCGCCCTGCGCTGTGTTTGTGACAAATCTCACCCACGGGGCCTCGCTCTGCGCCCAGCATCGCTGCCGTGCAGTTGGGGTCAAAGCCCGGCGGTGGGGAGCTGCGGGTCCGCAGTGCGAGGGCAGGAGCCGTGCTTCGTTATCTTTACGTGACCGTTTGCTGCCGTGAGCAAATATGAATCATTGCAAACGCTGCAAGGGAGCGCGGCGGCGGTGGGAAGAAGGAAGCGAGGCGCGTCCTGGCACAGCAGAGCTCCGGGAAAGCTGCGGGCGGCCCCCGCGGTGACTCAGCCTCACCCACGGCTGCAGCCCCCCCCCCCCCCCATTCCCCGTGCCTTGGGGACCCACGGAGCTCTGCGGCCACGGTGCCACCCCGGCATTTTGGGAGCCCGAACCCAGCCCCGGCCTCAGCTGTGCGCACCGGGCCGGCCGCAGCCCCCCCGGCTGGGACAGAAGGGGCACTGCTCGCAGAGTGCCGTGGGACCCCTCCCAGCACCCCATGTGGGTGCACCCAGGGCCTCGCCTTTGCCCATGAAACCCTGCTGTCCCTTCCTTCCTGCTCGCATGCTCTGCCTGCGATGGCCCTGAGCACTTCTCCATGGCTTCTGTTTGGGAGCACAGCAGAGTCCCATGCTCACTGCTCTGCCAGGGAGCTGCAGATAAACCCAGTGAGCGCAGCACAGCACACTTATCTCCACCCGGCTCGCTGCTGCGTTGCCATGGCAAACTCTGCATTTTCCAAACGTAGCCCAACTCATCAGGAAGCAATGAGGGAGCAGTCGTGGGACCCCCAGACGACAGCATATTTTCCCCAGCCCCTCTCTGTGCTGCTGGTGGCAGAGGCACAGAACAGGACCCGGCAGGACGGACACATGGGAGCAGTTGTGGCTGCAGAGCAGCGCTTCTCCCAGCCCACATCACTGCTGTGATCACAGACCCGTGTCCCCCACAAAGCAGAGAAGGAAGCAGTGTGCAGGTGATGCAATGGCACCCACAGGGCTCCCTGCTCCCCGCACAGCCGCCAGCTCCATGCTGCAAGAGCGCAGGGCCGGTGACTCCCCAGCCCTTGGCTGAAAGCCCTCCTCCAGGCAGCCCTATCCTGAATTGTTATGGGATGAGATGCACGCCTGCAGCTGCCGTGGGGCCACCTGTAGGCACAGCAGAGAAAGGCCGCCGCCGAAAAGACAGGAGCTCCATAGTAATGAAGATGTTCAGAACAAGGTGGTAAGGCAGTCATCTCGAAAAAGTGTATGGCCCTACAGTGCAGGCTGGAGACAAGCAGCTCCAGGCAGGCAGCTCCCATGTGACCCCTCCACCGGCAGCGAGGCTCTGCCTCTGGACAGTGAAATGCCCTCGTGGATTTCAGAGTCAGGGAAACCCCATGGCAGCAACGATGGTGGCACAGCGGCTGCAGCGGTGTCGCTGTCTGTGAGGCAGAGTTAACGAGCAGGTGGACAGCTGACATGTCCCATGTCACTGGGCTCTGGATCATTTCATCCCAACTACACAAATAACTCAAGTGCCTTCTCCTCACGCTGCAGATCCAAGCAACACACCAGCCGGACATGTGGCTCCAGCACCAGAAAACTGAAAACAAATATTTACCGAGCTCCTAAGTGCTCTTTCCACACTTGTGAACAGACCCCGTGTTTGCACTTCCCTGCGCAAACAGAACAAAAGCCACAAACCTTTGTGTTCACCAGCCTCGAGTCCGCAGGCAGCCTCGCAGCAACCCTCGGTAGAGGTCAAGAGGCAGAACCCTGCTTGCAGATGGCACCGGCGCGAGGAGGGCGGAGATGTGCCCAGAGTGGGGCCTGCAGCCCGCGGGGTCCCGACCGCACGGCGGCACAGAGCCGCTCCCCAGCCCCAGCCTTACCGGGGATGAGCTGGCGGCGGCGGTTCAGGAAGGTCTGGAAGGCGGTGTAGTCGTGGTAGACGATGTTGAGCCCCACGCTGCGGCTCTCCAACCAGTGCACGATCGCACGCCCGCGAGCACAAACCTCCAACGCCCGCAGGCGCAGGGCACCGCGCAGCTCCAGCCGCACGCGGCCGTGCAGCAGCTCCCCGCTGCCGTAGGCTCCCCACGCTCTCCCGTCCTCCAGCTCCACCGCCAAGCTCCGCACGCGCCCCGGCGGTTGCATTGCTGCTGGCCCGCTTTGCCCTGCGGCTCTGACGTGCGGCCCTCCAGGGGAGGGAAGGAAGAGCAAAGGCTGCACCGAAATCCCCTCTCTGCCCCTGCCCCCAGCCCTGCAGGCTCCCCAGGTGGGGCTCAGACTCTGCTTTGTGGTGATGCTTCAGTGTTGGCCGTGCGTGCGAGGCGGGTGCGGTGCCAAGGGGAGCTGAGGAGGTCAGCGACGGGGCTTTTAAAGCAAAGGAGGAGTAACGTCACTTCGTCTTATCTCCGAGCCGCAGCCGCTGTTGGTGTGCCGTGGGTACGTGCTGGTGGCTCCGTCTGCAGGGAGGAGTGTTGTGCTGGTTTTACACTGTGGGGTCTGTTTGGCCTTCCCAAATCAGGCAGTCCTGAGGCATTTCTGTGAGTGGTTGGAGGGGGGCTTAGAAAGCAATGATCCTTTCCCCAAAAGCCAGCAGAACTTTCTGTGTCTGAAATTGCAACAGGATCTACGTGAAAAGAAAGCAAACAACTGCAGCCCACCCCCAGCAGCAGCTCACCACCAAAAGCTGGTGCTCAGCATTTAACCCCAGGGAACAGTGGCTGTTTCTGCAGTAGCACAACAGGTAGCAATGCCAACTTATGGTCATTAAAAATATGGGACAGACCTGCAGCGTGTGCAAGTCCCTGTTACTACACCCAGTGAAGCAATCTATACGTTTGAATCTCGGTGTTTGCAAAATGCCAGCAAATGACACCGTGAGGAGCAGCTGTGGGAATCTGCAAGGCTTGAGTACGGCTTCTTTCAAGTACACGTGGGACAAAGAGCAGCCCTTTCCCAAGAGATGTAATGTCAAATCTCAAGAGGAAAGCATGGGGAGTTTGTGGGCCACTGCTCACATACAGACTGCAGCAATTGGAAATGAATTAGCAAGCCTGTTCTAATACTGCACTGCTGGCTCACAGCGCACGTGAATCAAATCCATCTGCACCAAAAGGCTGAGAAGAGCTCGTGAAATGGCAGCTGTGACAAGGCAGCAGCTGGAGCTGCTCACTTGGCCTCCCTTTAAAATGCCTGCATCCCCACCAGAGTTAGTGCAAGCTCAGCATTCAGGGAATCCCCAGGAGTTTATCAACTCAACAGAAATACTCTGCTTGTTGCTAGGAAAACAGCCCCGCTCATCATAAGCTGAGAGCGCTGCTTCTCCGCCCTCCTGTTCACTGACCTTTGGTTTCAGGCCTTGACACCAAAATCCAAACAGATAACACGGGAATATTCCAGCCCACACGCAGCCCTGACGCTTCTGATCTCTCGCCCTTCCCCTGAGCTTCCCCCGCTCCCTCCTGCCCTGCACCCGCCTGGAGGCACTGCGTGGATCCTGCAGCTCCAGAGAGCTGTCACCCGTGTCTTTGGACCAATCCCCTGGTGTTTATTGCTGTCACAACACTTCGTGTCCTCATTCAACTCTTGAAATGAATGTTCACTGTAATAACACACAGCTGGGCCAGGAGCAGGGCCAGACCGGCAGCAGCAGAACAGCTGGGTAACACAACACAGGCAGTTGATGTT
This sequence comes from Lagopus leucura, assembly GCF_019238085.1. Classification (NCBI taxonomy): domain Eukaryota; kingdom Metazoa; phylum Chordata; class Aves; order Galliformes; family Phasianidae; genus Lagopus; species Lagopus leucura. Next base: position 896,746 of record NW_024962316.1, on the reverse strand, counting down.
GCAGGAAGTTCTGGGCAAGCAGGGAAAAGGGGGAGCATCACGGTGTAAAGAGCACCTTTCCCTGGGAGCAATATTCTTTCAGGGTCCCCAGCGGGATGCAGCTCACGTGGCAGTTTGCTGCTTGGATTTCTGCTGTGTCTCTGTGCTTGGGTGTGAACTCATCCTTCTGCTCGGTACTGAAGAAATTCTGCTGCTTCCAGGGCAGCACCAGGTGTGAGCATTTCATCTGAGGAGAGAGCAGCACGTGGGCATGGGTGGAACATGAACTTCACGGGGTGGCTGCAGCTTTGCTTTGCATAATCCCTCTTCCCAAACCTGCCCACGGTGAATGCTGGCCTGTTAACGCTGTACCTGCTGTAGCACTTCTTCAGAGAGCCGTTGCTTCTGCTGTCTGTGTGGCACCAGCGTAGCCTGGGTGGTGGTGATGGGATTTTCACCTGTTCACAGGTTGCAGTCAAAAGACAATTCAAGCCAGTAAATTGGGAGGACACGTCAGAAAAGCTTTGCAGTTTGTTTTGCAGTCACAGATCTGCAGACGCTCCATTAATGAGAGGCAAAGACAGACTTTGCAGTCAGCCCTGCAGGGCAAACCTTTGCCCAGCAAACAGCTGCAGACTGACAGCTCTCACTGAGGAGGTAAATGAAGAAATTCACGTGGAAGACATGGGAATATCATTCCACATGCTGGGTATGAAGGCAGTGACAAGGGCAGTTTTGACTGCTATCTGCTCCGCATCTAAAGCAAATGTCTTAAAAACACACACAGCACGAAGGGACCTCGCTCAGATGCAGGCTGTTGGCCATCAGGAACAGTGCCAGAGGAGGATTTTAATGCCTCCCACGACCAGCTCAAACTGCATCTCTTCCTGAGGTTGCAAAAGCACAGCTTTTAATTCAAATCCTCCCCCAAATACAAAGTAAATTCAGAAAACAAATACAGCAAGGGAGAAAGGTCAAGCCTCTGGTTTGTGTCCCAGAAAACATTCATGCCACCACCTGAACCTGCTAACAATTCCTACACAATAAGAGCGACTGACTGCAGTGACAAAGAAGTGAGATGTCACCTGGGGAGGTGAAAGTGCCTGAAATGAGCAGTTGCCCTGTGCAGCAGGGGGCTGAGCGTGGCTGTTCTGCCCGATTTCAAAGTACTGGCTTTGTTTTCCTAATGACACTGAAGCTGCACCCATGCCTGCCTGCCACCTTCAACCCAAGATATTTGAGCTGCTTCCTTTCCCAGAGCACCAGGCACTGCTTTTCCTTGCACAGACCCAGGAGAACCTTGCAGGCTTCCTCCAGCACCAGGACAGCCTGAGCAACCTTACTGTGGTAGCAGAAGGGGATGTGGCTGTCACGGTGGCTCTTGCTGTTTCCTGTCACCCTCTGGGGCTGCAGTGGTGGCTGATAGTCTGAGTGCTGTGTTGTGCTGAAGAAACAGGAGCCTGAAAGGTCATCTCCTAAGCAGACATTGCTTCCATGTTTCTGCAGCAGCAAGTCAGGCTTCGGTGGGAAGTTCCACCTGCCAGCCTACAGAACACAATGGCTGGCTGTAACAGAAGTAGGCTGGAGCTGGGAAAGGTGCCCTGTGTCACATCACACCCCCATGCAGCCCAGAGGCTCGTGTTGCCAGCCAGCATGGAAAGGGGAGAATGGACAACAGAGGCCTAAGAAAGTGCTTAAAAGCAGAGAGCCTGTCCTCCAGGTAAACACCCACACAGCAAGGATGGGAACAGACCTCTGGGTAGAAGAGCTGCATCGTGGTAATTCTTGCCAGTGCACGATTTCTCTCTGGGTCTTCATCACCTCTGGGGATGGATGAAGTGTTTTTGTTCAGACAGGCAATAGCTACAGGCTCTGGCAAAGGCGAGAGTGAAGGATGTAGCTGTTCAACCTGCTAGGAATGAAACTGAACCCCACTGTGAGGATACTGGCACTGAGTATGTAATAACAATAAAATGTTAAAAACAGAAATTCACATACGTATGATAGTCATGTATTACACCTTTTGTCTGTATTATTAAGGCCAAGTGATAAAAAACGCCGTTCAGCTGGTTATAAACCTTAGCAGAGGTCTGCATGTTGTCTTTGCATCACCTTACCTGCATTATGTACTGGAAAGAGCTCTGACATCGAGGTGGAGAACCTGGTGCAACCATCCCCTGGCCGTATGTTTGTGTGGTGGATCTGGAAGGCAGCGCGTTCCTTGTCATAGAATCTGCAAGATAACAGATCTGAGCTGCTTAAATAGCAATGCTCATCAGAAGGAGCAGCTGCTGGGATGCTGTCAGCCTATCCTGCTGAATACCTGTGCTCCCTTTTGCCCAGGGCAGTGTAGGCATACTTCTGCTCGCTCGTAGATCCACTGCTTCTGGGATCCCCAAATTTAATACGAGATTTGTGCTGAAGGGAAGCAAACAGAGCTATGAAACTGCTGCTCAAAGCATGATCCCTTTGTTCCCCACCTCTATCTTTCCATCTGCTGTTTTTTCAGTTGCACAGGACAGAATTCAACATGGCAGTGTGCTGAAAACCGTGCCTTGGTCATCCCCAAATTCATGTTGTTACCTTCTCACTTGGCTTTGCAGGTGGACCGTGTTCACCTTTAAACTGCGTTTGATGAGAAGTGTGGTAATAGGGCCGTCCATCCCCTTTAATAATGGGAGCACATCCTGCAAACGGCCAGAAGGGGAACTGGTGTTATTTAAAACAAAACAATACAACACAGCTCTATTTACACTTGTAAGGAAACATGACTGAGATTAAAGCTATACTCTCAAGACAGCTGCTCCCAAATTGATTCAGCACCGTTGAATGGCAGAGCACTTAACGCCAGATTAAAACTGCAGAACGTGGATGTGGTGCATCAGAAGCAGTGCAGCTTTTATGTGAGAACAGCAGCACCTGAGGGACTGCAAGCGGAGATGTTTGCTGGGAACGCTTGGCGCCCTTGGCTGAAGCCGTTTTATGAGCATCGGGTTGATTTATTCAGTCATAAAACGAGAAGGCAGAACATCCACGCGGCTTTAATGGTTGGCAGCGTGGTTCTGAGCCCGGCCACCGCCAGCCCGTGCTGGGGATCCCGGCAGCCTCTGACGCCGGAGCTCTCACCGCTGTGGGAGTGACGCGCCCTGGCAGCGGGGCGGACCTCGTGCGCTGGATACGAGGTGCTGTGCACTGACGGAGGGAGCCCGATTTTCTCCCTGTCTCCACAAAGAACTCCGTCGCTGCTCTGCTGCGCTCTGGGAAGGGCGGGCTGCGGGGGGGGGGGGCTTCGGGGCAGGGGAAGCTGTCCTTCATCGCCGAGGAGCAGATGCGAACGCGGGGGTCTGCGTGCATTCGGACGCACGGCGCCGGGGCGAAGCCGGGGCTGCGCTGCCGCAGGGGCCGCTCCGGGAACGCCAGGCGCGTCTCCGAGCAGCGCCCGCCGCCCTCGGCCCCGCTCCGCCCCAACACGGCCCCGCTGCGGGGCGGCTCAGCCGGCGTCGGCCTGCGATGCCCCCAGTAAGGGGGGAACTGAAGGTGAGAAAATGGCCGACCGTCGTCCCGGGGGCCGCCGCGGGCAGCGCCCGGCTGCGGGTGGGAGACCCACGGGAACGGAACGGCCGCGAGACGAGCCGGGATCGGGGTCCGGGCCGCCATCCCCGCGCGTAGGCCGCGTCACCGTGGCGACGGCGCCGCCCTCCCGGCATGCCTCGCGCGGCGGCCCGGCACGGGGGCGTTGCTATGGCGGCGGGGGCGCTGGGCGCGCTGGTGGCGGCGCTCGAGTCGTACCGCGGCCGGGACCGCGCGGTGAGTGCGGGCGGGGCGGCCCTGCGGCGGCCCTGCGGCGGCCCTGCGGCTCTGTCCCTCACCGGCCATTCTCCGCAGGTCCGCGCTCTGTCTTATGGCTGCCAGCTGGCGGGCGGCGCGCTGGCCGGGACGCGGAGCCCCGCCGAGGGGCTGCCCGGGAGCCTCCTGGCCGTGTCGGCCCAGCTGAGCTCCTGCCGCACCGTCCTGCGCCTGCTGGACGACTTGGCCATGCTCAGCCACAGTCGCGCCTACGGGCTGGGGCCCAAGGTGAGCGCGGGCCGCGGGGCGCGGCGGGAGGAGGCCGCCGGGCCGCGGGCATCAGGGCGCGTCCATGTCCGTGTCCGTGTGCTCCCCGCAGGACGAGGACGCGCTGGTGCGAGGGCTGTCGGTGCTCCGCAACGTGGCCGACCAGCTCTACTACCCCTGCGAGCACGTCGCCTGGGCGGCCGACAACGGCGTCATCCGCGGCCGCTCCCGGCGCTGGTGGGCGGCCAGCACGGCGCTCTGGGGGCTCTCGCTGGTGCTGGGCACCCTGCGGTGAGTGCCAGCCCTCGGCTCGGATCCCCGCCGCTGCTCTGCAGCAGTGACTTCAGTTTGCTTCCTTTCCAGATCCCTGAGAATCCTGTTCCGGTTAAGAAGGAAGCTGAAGCAGCAGAAGCGGTATGATTCCTCTCCCTGCTTCTACACCTGCTATCACCTGAATATTTTTATTTATTCTTGTTCGTGAGCTGTAATTGCACGGAATTGTAGGATGATAAGATCGTAGGATCACAGGCTTGGGCTGGAAGGGACCTCAGAGCTCATCAGGTTCCAGCCCCCTGCCTCAGGCACGGTTACAGCTATTAGATCACATCGCCCAGGGCCCCATCCACCCCGGCCTTAAACACCTCCAGGTACAGTACACCATCACTAATATTATGTTTGTTTCCAGTGCTCCGCCTTCACCACAGAGTCAACAGAAAATGCGAGCCCAAGTGAAGGCTGAAGTTCTGAGCATCGTCAGTAACTTGGCAGATCTCTGCAATGCGATCCATTGGCTGCCACCAGGGTTCCTGTGGGCCGGACGGTTCCCTCCGTGGTTAGTGGGGCTCCTGGGGACCATCTCCTCCCTGATTGGTATCTACCAGGCATCTGGAAAGAGCAGTTCTGGAGCTGCGTGAGCTATAATTAAGCTTCTAAAACCCAAGTTTAATGTGGTAAGAAGGTATTTAATGAGGCAGGCTGGATGTTAACTTTCCTGGATGCCAATGATTCTAATTCCATGAATCCTGTAATTGAGAGTGTAATCAGAGCTCTGTTACAGAGAGGGTTACTTATGGCTGACAGATTTTATTCATAGAAATCTTTTGGGTGAATCCTCTGAAAATCAGAATCTGATAGGATTGATAACAGAGGAAAAAAAGGTTGTGGTCGCTTCCAGCCTTCCTGTACTTCAAAAGACAGCTGGAACCCCCCAGCCCCCGCTCTCGTGTAAAAGAGCACAAAGTGTTTGGAGAAACGGCCGTGATTGTTTGACTCAGAACTTCCAGAGGATGGATTCGGTGAGTTCCAGCTCCAGGCCCAGCACCTGATGCTTCCCTGAGCCACAGAGCTGACCTTGATGGTGGAAGTTTCTCTGTCAGAGGTTTTGGTGTCTGAGCCCACAGCAGCTGATACCCCAAACACAGGCAGGAGCGGGTGGCAGAGGGAGGCTGGTGGGTGGCAGCTCCTTGTGACTGCTGCATTTCTTCAGAGGCGATAGGGGAAATAGCAGCAGCTGTATGCAGTGCCTTGCCAAGCTTTCTTCCAGCTTTTCTACCCGAGGAGAAACCAGAACAAGCCAAAAGGTGCTCTGAGGCTCGGGCTGTGCCTTTGTGGAAGGCCACCGGGTGGAGCTGTTCCACCGAGCTCTGCGAGAGCCGACTGGCTTAGAAAAGAAAAAAAGGAAAAAATGTTGTTGATCATTTTTGAAATAACTGGTGAAACCAATGCACGAGTGAGTTTTACAATCATATTTTTAAACGGTGCCAATAATAAATGTGAGAAATGCTTCAAAGGCGGCCTTGGGTCATCATTACTTCTGATAAGTGGACAAACGTCATTTATCTGGCTTCAGAAAGCCCCAAACTGTTTCCAGGCAACGGAAGACATTGGTGCTGTGCTGCTGCAGCACCCACGGGCAGGCAGAGACCATCTGTTACCCATCTTCCTTCAAGTGGAATGATTCAGAGCACCTGACTGCTGGAGGTTTTTGCAGAGATGGGTCTTTTGGAAGCAGTGGTGCTCCATCTGAGCAGCGTTGTGTCCTGCATTGCCACGTGGCTCACCTCGCTGGGCTGTTTGGCTTTTGTGTGCATGTAACAAAGAGCAGAAGCTGCCTCCTGCCTCTGTGCTGGGCCCATAACAAGGCGTTGGTGCTCTCTACCCTTTGCCCTGTCCTTGCTGCCTTGGCTGGCTGTTTTACTGGACCTTCGCCCTGCCGCTGCACAGGAAGCAGTGCTGCTTTTGCTCACAGTTTGGTGGCTGATCCGGGAGCAGCTGCACGCAGCGCCGCTTGGAGCACTGGCAGCTTCTGTCTGCAAAGGATTCGTGTTTTCTGCAGTCTCAGGCAGCTGGAACATCTGATACAGCTGCAGCTGCTGCCCAGTCCTGTCCTCAACTGGCACCAGCTATTGCAGCTGAGTATTGATTTTTAACAAGTTTTTTTTTCCTTAACGAGCACCTTTTTGCTGAACCACCCCTTTGGGACAGGCTGCCCTGCTCAGCGCGGGGCAAGGTGTAGCTGTAGTGATTCAAAACAAGCTGTACCTGTGTAAACCTCTGATGCAGAAGCAATAAAACTAAATCACGCTTTAAACAAAGACAAAGGATGCTATCAGCTGGCTTAAGCACCCTTGCGTTACGCATTTTCTCCTCAAGCAATTTCCAGTCGCAGACGGGAAAGCGCAGGAGGGTTTTGGGTCTGGAGCTGTTTGAACTCGGAGGGTTTGGTCCCAAACTTGCCCGCTTTCAGCTCCCTCGTGGTGGCTGCTGCTGACCGCCGGCTCAGCTGACGCTGTTTTGCATGAGATCTTGTGAGAGAGCAGCTGCTCCTCCGTGGGAAGCAGCCGCTGCTCGTTGCTGCTCTGCTCAGCTCTTGCTTTGCTCCATGCAGGAAAACATTTGCTGAGCAGGGACAGATTGTTCCGGCCGTGACCTCACTCTGTCAGCAAGCCGAGATGTGAAAAGGCATTAACAGATAGCGTGGGCTTTGCAGCGAGCTGCTGATAGCAGCTCAGAACCGCGGCTCCCGCTTTACGGCCCCTTTATAGCACGGTGACTCAACGAACAAAGCCGAGACCGGGCTTTACGAGCGTCAGATCTGGCGTGCCGCTCCCCTACGGGCTCCGGCTCCCTTCTGTGGAAGGGAGGGGTGCCGTGCCCAGGAGGAGCGTTCGGCTGCGGGTGGGGAGCGCTGCCGGCCGGATCGCAGCGCACGTGGGGGCCGCCGCCGCCGGCAGGGAAGGGGTTAATGAGCGGCGCATGCGCACGGGCGGCCTTCGGCTCCCATTCACAAAGAACGGCCCGAGAGCGCCGCGGCCGCCGATTGGCTGGCCGGCCGGGGGGCGGGGCCAGCGCCGGGGCGGCCACGCGGCGGCGGAGTGCGGCGGCAGAGCGAAGCGGGGAGCGCGTCCCGTCCGGTCCGGTCCCGTCTCGGAGCTGAGCCTCGGTAAGGCGTGGGGCTGCGGGGCGGGAGGAGCGCGGGGAGCACCCGTCACCTCCGCGTCTTGCGCCGTGCTCCTTCCCGGACCGCTCGGTAGCGGCTGGGTCCGTGCCCTTACCGTCGGGCTCCGCGCTCACCCCGCCGGCTCCCTCACGGCCCTCCGCCGCGGCCCCGCGGGTCCCTCGGTAGTGTCCGAGCGTTCCCCGCTGACCCTCCGGCGTTCCCACGCAGAGCAGCTCGCCGCGATGTCCGTCAGCAGCCACGAGAACCGGAAATCCCGCTCGAGTTCGGGCTCCATGAACATCCACCTCTTCCACAAGCCGGGCCACGCCGACAGCCTCCTCACCCACCTGAACCTGCTCCGCAAGAGGCACCTCTTCACCGACGTGGTGCTGCGGGCGGGGAACCGCACCTTCCACTGCCACCGTGCCGTGCTGGCCGCCTGCAGCCGCTACTTCGACGCCATGTTCAGCGGCGGCCTGAAGGAGAGCAGGGACGCAGAAGTCAACTTCCACGATTCCCTGCATCCCGAGGTGCTGGAGCTGCTGCTGGACTACGCCTACTCGGCCCGGGTGCTGATCAACGAGGAGAACGCTGAGTCCCTGCTGGAGGCTGGGGACATGCTGCAGTTCCAGGATATTCGGGACGCTTCGGCCGACTTCCTGGAGAAGAACCTCTACCCTGGGAACTGCCTGAACATGCTGCTGCTGTCCGATGCGCACTGCTGTGAGCGGCTGCTGGAGCTGTCCTGGAGGATGGCGTTGGCCAACTTCACCTCCCTCTGCAAGACCGAAGACTTCCTCCGGCTGCCCAAAGAGAAACTGCTGGAGCTGGTGGAGAGCGAAGAGCTGGAGGTGGAGGACGAGACCCTGGTGTACGAAGCTGTTATGGGCTGGATCCGGTACGATCTGCCCCGGCGGCACGAGGTTCTGCCCGAGCTGCTGCGCTCCGTGCGCCTGGCCCTTCTGCCCGAGTCCTACCTGCGCAAACAGGTGGCCTGCGAGAAGCTGGTGATCAGCCACAAGCTGGGGGAGGAGATCGTGGCCGACGCCGTGCGGTGCAAAATGAAGATCCTGCAGAACGATGGCGTGGTGACGGGGTGCTGCGCCCGGCCCCGCAAGGTCAGCCAGGCCCTGCTGCTGCTCGGCGGCCAGACCTTCGTGTGTGATAAGATCTACGTGCTGGACCACAAAACCCGTGAGATCATTCCCCGCGCCGACATCCCGAGCCCTCGCAAGGAGTGCAGCGCCTGCGCCATCGGCTGCAAAGTGTACATCACGGGTGGGAAGGGCTCCGAGCACGGCGCTTCCAGGGACGTCTGGGTGTACGACACGCTGCACGACGAGTGGGCCAAGGCTGCTCCCATGCTGGTGGCGCGGTTCGGCCACGGCTCCGCGGAACTGGACCACTGCCTGTACGTGGTGGGAGGGCACACAGCAGTGAGCGGGGCCTTCCCGGCCTCTCCCTCCGTGTCTCTCAAGCAAGTGGAGCATTACGACCCCCAGTTGGACAAGTGGTCCTTGGTGGCCCCTCTCCGGGAAGGCGTCAGCAACGCTGCCGTGGTGGGGGCCAAGAAGAAGCTGTTTGTTTTCGGCGGCACCAGCACCAACCAGGAGAAGCTGCCCAAGGTGCAGTGCTTCGATCCCTGCCAGAACCGCTGGACGGTGCCCTGCAGCTGCCCGCAGCCCTGGCGATACACGGCGGCGGCGGTGGTGGGCAGCCATGTCATCGTCATCGGGGGGGACACGGAGTTCTCTGCCAGCTCCGCTTACCGCTTCCACAGCGACACCTTCCAGTGGTCCAAGTTTGGGGACGTGACGGCGAAGCGCATCAGCTGCCGCGCCGTCACGTCGGGCAACAGGCTGTACGTGGTGGGGGGGTACTGCGGGGCGCAGCGCTGCAAAACCTTGGACTGCTACGATCCCTCATCCGACACCTGGAGCAGCGTCACCACGGTGCCTTACTCCCTCATCCCCACCGCCTTCGTCAGCACCTGGAAGTACCTGTCTGCCTGAAGAATGGCTTGTGTCGGCCCGGAGCTGCTCTGGAGCTGTGCTGTGTGAGGCTGAGCCCCGAAGGGCTGCGCTGCGCTCCTGCGGCTCTCCCAGAAGCATCGGCTCTGGCCACGAGCTTCGAGGCTGGAGCTCAAATGCTGCGGGAAGGCGAGTATAAATAACGCGACGCTGAACCTGGCATCCTCGTCCTTCCACTGAGTCTCGGCCTATGCAAAGATTTTGGGGAATGCTCGCTGTGGACAGGATTGGGTGTCCTGGTGCAGAAAGCTGTCTGAGCCCAGTGCTGGGGGAACCCACAGGGAGACGGCGGCTGCTTTTAGCACTGCTTCCTCGTCCTGGTGCCACAGTTAATCTGCTGGTGGCACCCAAATGTCCTGTGGGACGTGAGGGCTGAGGGCCGGTGCCAGAATAAGATTATAGCTGGGGTTTCAGTCCCAGAACGGTCGGTAATTGCCTTTGTAAGACAAGCCCTGTCTACATATAAACACAGGGTTTATCCACTTCTAATTATTCTCTGGCGTCCCCTCTGTGCCATTTCTTTCCTGCTACGCAGCAATTAACTTCTTAAAAACTTGTGACCAGAATTAAACTCTTCTAGACGCTGCAGGGAGAAAAGATGCCGGTGAATCACAGATCCCTGCAGTGTCTTTGTTTGCTTTTTCCCCTTAGAAGAGATCTGCTGCTCGCACCAAGTGGTGTAATTAAATATTCTGTAACACCTACAGAAGATTCCGGGCTGCAGAGGGGAGCGAGCATCGTTCCACAGGCACAGAATTCTCTGCCGACTGCAAGAGCTGAGGAGCGCTCCAGGGCTGGGGGTGGTGACAGGGGACCGGGTTCCATCCTCACGTTCTCCGCCCAGAACCCAGGCGATTCTTTTCTACTTCTTTCTTTCACTCTTTTAAGTGGTCTTTACTGGGAAAGACAAAGGAAGCTCTTGAGCAACTGGCAGCTCCGGGCTGCCTGCGACTTGGAACGCAGTCAGCACCAGATGCAGTTGCCTGTAATGTCGTAGCACGTGACAGCACTTTGCCCACGGGCTGCTTCTGCGCATTTTTTATACAGCAGTTGTGTGTGTTTATTACTCAGCCTGGAGCTGCCTCAATAAACCTGAATGAATCCCGCTCTGTCCCGTGCTGTTCTGTGTGCTGAAGCCGTAATTCCTCCCAGCCCACATTTTTGGGTTGGCGGAAGTTGTGAGCATCGTCCCCTGTTGCAGCCCGGCCCCTGGGCACGGCTCCGCTCTCTCTGCGTCTTTGTGACACGGGGAAGCTCAGAGCTCACGCTGCCTTCCTGCGTTGTAGGACACACAAACCTGTTCCCAGTGCCGAAGTTGAAGCTGTTCTCTGCCCTTGCCTGGTGCTACAGCAGAGCTGTTTCCTCGCTGCCAGAAAAGAGCCGCTGCTTCCCAGGCTGCGCAGCAGGAAGGCACCGCTGCGGGGAGGGGGGAGGGACGAGGCGGAGGAAATGGCACCGAGGGCGCAACCAGATGTCTCACCACAGAAGCACGGTTTGGGTGTGAGCAATTATTCAGTTCCGGAGTTGAATAAATCAATGTCACGACCGTTCCCAGCTGCTCGTATAGGCAAGAACTGGCAGGACTGGAAGGAAGAGAGCCGCCCCGTTTGCGGTGGCTGAAGATAAAATGACTTCATTTCCATCCTGCTCTCTGCCGCCTCTGCCCTTTGCAGCCCCAGGTCGGCACTTTTCCCCCTTCTCCGCTGCTGTGCTTCCCCTCCGCTCTGCGCAAATCCCAAAGGGAGTTTTTTGTGCAGCAGCCCGCACAGCGCCCTGCGAGGCCGGCCGGGCGCAGCGCACGGCAGCTGCCGGCATCGCGGCGCGGGATGGGGGAGAGGCAGAGAGCAGAGCTGGGAGCAGGAAGCAGCTCCTTCCTGTCAGCGGGCCGGGAGCTGCCTCACCTTTATTACAGCTGCAGCTACTCCTGAGGGTCGGACAAAGTCCGATTTTGCCCAGCAACACAGCGGAGCTGAGCTTTCGCTGCCGGCCCTTTGAGCTGCAGCTGCTTTATTTATTCTGCCGAGCCATAAACGGCGGCTCCCAACCACATCCGGTTTTTGCAGCGGGGACGGAGCTGCTCGGAGCCGCAGGTCTCTCCCTCCCCGTCCCGGCGCTGGGATCCAGCAGAGCCGCACTCCGCAGCGCTGGGGCCGCTCGGAGCAGCCCTTCTGCTGGGGGCTTTGCGAGCGTCTGCGAATCGTTTTCTCGTCTCAGACTGCGCTGCCAGCAAAGCGCTTCTCAGGGAGCAGCAGCTCCTGCAGCACACCTGGGCTGCTCTGCGGCAGCTGCCACGAAGATTGCAAGAGCCTCATTGCCTCCATCCCTGCCTCCATCCCTGCCTCCACCAGCTGGCACACAGCCCCGCTCCCCCTACCTCCCCTGGTAGGAAGCAGTTCCCAGTTTCTGGGGAAAACCAGACTCCTTCCCCTGGTGCAGCTCTGCACAGCACAGACCTGTTTTCCCAGTCTGACATTTCCATGCGTTAATCCGATCACTGCTGCAGTGCCAGGGTGAGAAAATGTAGGCTGATGGGGCTGCAAGTGAAGTGAGTTTAGAGGTTGGTTTTGTTACCAGGACAAAAATCGTGCTGAATTGATGTAACCCATTTAGAATCTAAACCTGGCTCAAACCTGGGCCTCTCCTGCTTTGTGGCTGCACCTCTCCAGCTGCAGGAGTCAGACCTCCACCTACAGCCATGTCTGGAAGAGGTAACAGATGGGCATCTTGGCACAAACCACAGCCAGAGCCCTACAAACCGAGCGCACCACAGTGTGGCTCTCAGAGAATTTGGACATTCTGGATGTTTGAACGGAGGGGCACCAGCACTCAGCTGTCCGAGCTCCCCAAAGGAGCTGCACGTCAGTGCTGCCAGCTGAGGTGACTTCAGCCCTCACGACGCCGTGCTGTTTGTGCTGTTTGTGCTCTGGGATGACTTCATGCATTCCATGCAGTGAACGCAAACTCACCGCTGCTCTGATGTGGGAAAGGGACACCAATGCTGCACCCATCAGTGGGATTTTTTCACAGTCCTGTGCACTCACACCCCTGTAACAAAGCAATCCCTGCTGTGCTCGAGGCTCCTGTGCATGCAACGCTGCACCACAGCCAGGGAGCACACATGCATCTCACACTCCAACACTGCCAGCTCTAAGAGGGCTTTGGCTTTGATCCTCTGCCAGATCCCATGGGCCAAGAAGCAGCAAAGCAAAGCAACGTAAGCATCAGACAAGGATGGGCTGACATCCCTCTGCTGCCAGCCCTGGGCCCCATTGCTGGGATGAGAAATCAGACTGGATTCGAGTCACGTGGCTGAGGAAAGACAGAAAACAGCACACTGCTGCTGTCAGAGCACAGCACGGAGCCAATCTCCTTTGTGGGTGTTTGTCCTCCAGCATCTGGGCTGCAATGGATCTCAGATGCACGTATGGGAACCATCTGCAGCGTCTCAGCCACATGAAAGAGGAGGTTCAGCATCAAGCTGGTCATTGCCTATGGCCCCAGAGTGATTCATCTAAACAGAAAGAATGCGGTTTGGGTTTCGGGTTAATTAGCTGCAGATCTGAACGAGACAAAGCAGGGCGGAGCTGCCGGCATTCCGGGCTGAGCTCTGCACGGTGCTGCATCCCGAAGTCACACCTTCACTGTGAAAACCGGGCATCAGAGCTGAGCAGCAGCAGCGTCAGGGTGAGAGCACCAAAGGAATGCCGACCTGCTGCAGGAGCAGAGCAGCACTGAGACACACAGCACTGAGCTTCCAACAGATGCGAGCTCTGCCCAAGATCCACACCTGCCCTGCTGAGCTGCAGCATTTGCCATAGAACAGAGATCTGCAGCACAGAGACCACGAAGTGCAGATTCTTCTCCTGAGTGCTGCACACGAGGAACCCAATCCCTCCAAGGATGCTCTGGTGCACACAAAGCCTTATCCCTGCACAAGGCAGCTCAGAAGCATCCCCTGCACCGACATCCAGGCACGGCCGAGGCTTTTCCTCAGTAGTGGCCACAGCACTGGATTTTAACGATCCAAAATGACACCTTTTCCTTGGAGAGCAGCTCTCCTCGTTCTCCCTTTGCCTCCCTGCTTTATGAGTGCTCTGATCTCGCTGTCCAGGTGAGCCTGCAGGTCTGCCACGAGCTCACAGCTGCCAGGACGCACAGCCTGCTGCCTCCAGGATGGCACAGCGAGCTGCCAAACTGGCACAGGCAGCACGGAGAAAGTTTCTATTTTCATTACACTCCTTCCAAATGGAACCGATACCGGCTGGGACAGAGCCAGGCACGTCTCTGGCCGGCGCCCTGCAAAGCAGCTCCGTGCTAATATAAGCAACTTGGCGGAGCTGACGCTGCCTGCATGCTGAGTGCAGCATTCTGAGATCAGCTGATTTCTCCCCAGGGCTCTCACCTCACTGAGGAAGGCTGCAGTTATTCATATCCGTCTCCCACCTCTCCTCTGTGCTCCATCCGTGCTCCTACAGTGATTTCTGTCCAGGATAGAAAAGGAATGAGATTTAATCTTTGGTTCACGCACAAAACACCGGTTAATTACAGAATCACAGAATTGTAAACACGCCTCTCCCCCCATGCTCACATACAGAGGCAGCTCACTTGTTTACTTTTTGTTTTTTTTTTTTATTGCTAGAAGTTGTTTTCAGTCCTATTGCAGCTTTGAAATCCTTCAGTGGAGAAACATTGCAGTCATTGTAAAAATCATCATTTGGTGCGCTAGGATGAAGTGTTCAATTAACCAGGAGTGCACAATTCAGCACAACATTAACATTTATCCATCATCTTTACAAATAAGACTAAAAGACTTGGCTGCCACAGGCTCAACACCGAATGAACTATTTACAAAGTTTACACCCCAACCAAACGGCCGATCAACCACGAACTGTGATGGTTTATTCAATGCTTTCAGTGCAAGGTGGGCCCAGGAACCAGGGCAAAACTGAACAGCATTGGGGGAACTGGCAGCTCCCAGCAAAGCACACAGCAGTGCCCCCAGGACCCCCTGCCCCCCCACATCTCCTCCCACCTACAAACAGAAATGGGGCCTGCAGAGCTTTCCTCAAGCGCTCCAATCTCTCTCAGTACAAAAATATCAAGAAGCTGATTCATAAACGTGGCACAACGCAGAGCTGCAGAGCAGCACCACGAGCTGATGGTGAATCCCAGCCCCATTGCACGGCGTTGGTCCGGCCTCGGAAGGAAGGGGGGCCCTCTCCAAATCAGAGCACAAAGCATCACAGCACCACCAGATGATGCAGAGACTTCAGGCTGGAACAGCAGGCGTGGAACCCGGCATCTGCATTATCCTTCCCTGTGTAAATGTGAGCACTGCTGGGCAAGGCAACAAAACTGCTCCTGCTCCCCAGCATGGGGACACAGCACAGCGACAGCACTGCAGGGCTTCTGCAGGATTGGAAGCAGAAGCAAAGCCAGCAGTGTGCCTCACAGCTCCCCCAGCCTGAGTGCCTGCCTTCACTGCCAATGAGCACAGCAGGGGCTCAGCGCCGTGCATTCGGCTCCTCTGAGCGCTGCTCACAGACAGGACGGCTCCCAGCTCTGCAGGAACACCGTTCTCTAGAAATGGGGCTGCTTCTGCCTCACCCTGGGAAGCCATCAGTGACCTCCATTTGCAGGACAGCCGACGGCCACTGCAGGTAAAGACTTGAAGGCATTTCCAATATAGATTTCTCAGTACCAGTGGGTACGGAGGGGCCCTCGGTCTGAAGCACAAAGTGACAGCTGTCCGAAGAGGAGGGAAGGAGGAAGCATCCTCTGCACCAGGGTTGAAGTCCTGCCCTGCACCACCACTGCGCTCAGCCAGGACAACGCGAGGGCTGCGACAGCACACAGCTCCTGCTGGGCACCTCGACCAGGAGGCACAGAGCTCTGAGCTGCCTGCTCCTCTGACGTCACGCCAAAGGAAACTCTTACCTGAAGTGACCCAAAGTCAGTGGAAACGAGGTTACTCACAGCCAGCAGCAGGGCACCCAGCGTTCTGCAATATTACCTGCTCAGAAAAACCCTTTTTCTGCAAGTGAGATTTGAGGGGAATCCCAGGGCAGTGCATTCAGTTGCAGGGATGTAACAGCAGCTCCACAGATGCAGTTTGACAGAAGTGAAGCCTCATTCTTCACTCAGAGGAAATACTTCACCCCCTGCCCTCAGCATTTACCACCATGGCAGCACGCTCTGGGCACAGCAGTGACACTGACGCCTCCTCCACGCTGGGTGCTGCACAGGAAATCACACGAACCCCTCATATGGGGCTGATTCTGAGGTGATGAATCTCTGCTTGTGGTGAATGTGGCTTTCACAGAACGAACTGCAGCCAGGGACCACAGATGGCTTCAGGTTTGTTACAGACTGAAGGCCAACATCCCAAGGAGCACCCAGGGTGCCGGACCAACAGCCAGCCTGTCAGGGTCAGGTGCTCGTTTGCTAAGAGCTGTAACTCGGTGCAGCACTGCTGACAACGTTCAGATAGTTTTATTTCAGTCATGACATTGAAATAAATGCAATCTCACTGCAGATTCTGTTCTCCAGATTGCACTGTCCAAACCTGACTTAATTCACCGCATGGAGGAAGGAGAAAAGTTTCCAAATGGATCTTTGATGCACAGGGCTCTCTGCCACACATGAGGACAGGCACCAAATTAAACCAAATACACGTTTCTAAAAACTGTTTTCAAATTGCTAAGCAGAGGCCTCCCTCCTCAGCTGAGGTGGTTTTGCCCACCGATCCAACTCAGCTTTAGGTTAAGGCTCCAAACAAACTGCTAATGTGAGGCAATGGGGGTTTTGTCCAGGAGTGGCCCAAACCACAGCACCGAGGGAACACGCTGCACATCCCTGCTGCTCTGCTGTGTGTTTACAGAAGAAATTACTCGGGTACCAGAGATGATGGCAGCCTCTGCATCCTCCAGCTGAAGAATCTCTCCTGCAGAGCTGCTGAATCAGTGGCAGGTTACACTGACTTGAAGATATTCCCACTGTTTCAACCCAGGTTTCAGGAATGCAAAAACAACGTTAGCATGTTCTAACCATCAAACAGCATTACAGCAATGGAAGGATGATTACGTTGCCATGCAGTTTTCTGCAAATCCAACATGAGCAACGTGTGAAGCTCTGCAAGGCTCAGCTCTCACCAAGCACCACTTCAGAACCAAGGCAAGGCATGCCCTCGTTAGCAGGAACAATTAGTTGGGGCAGTGGGGTATCAGCAGTCTGGTGACACCAGGAAGATGTTAACCTGTGCTTTTAGGCTCTGAGAGCAGTTTCTGTAATCCTGTACTAAACCCCTCTAAACCATTTCCCCTGTGTGCAATACATGTGGACACACTGCAATACGTGTCCTCAGGTAATGAAGTAACGAAGAACTGAGATGCAGAGTAAAGTGACAGAACACAAATGACTGTGCAAACTCCTACAAAGAAATAATGCCTTTTGAGCAGGGCTCTGTTAACGCTACCATTCCAAGATTAAGAACTGACCCATTTCACAAGAGGTATCAAAAGCTGGTTCAGCTGTAAGCAGCCAAACCAAGAGGTTCAGCTAATAGCACTTGTTCTTTTTTGAAACCCAAACAGTTTATATTCCCTTCATTTCTTAAACTGCTGCAGAGAAATCTCTGCAGTAACAGCAGCTTTGTTATCTTATGGTATTTGGAGTAAAGTCCAAGGAATTCAGCAGACAAACAAAAGATGCAGAAGACTTGGGATGAAACAAAACAGTTACTGCGTTCAAACACTTCTTACACACCTTCCAGCAAGGAACATCTCTGCAGTTCCTTCTGAACCAATTCATAGTTCTGCTGAGGAATCTGTACTGCCCCCACTGACATGGAGAGCTGCCTGATGTCCTGGCACAGGCTGACGGCCCAACATTTGCATTTAGTCCAACTCTTCATTCTGCTGTGCTCTCACACGTCCAGCTCTCCTCATCCACAAGCAGGTGGAGCTCTTGAACCCTGAAGGCTGTTCAGAAGCTTACCTTGCCTTTCCTACCACTGAGTGTGCAACTCCACCGGGGCAAGTAAAGAAACAGATGCCAGCCTGGCCTCTGTGAGTTGGTATCACAACGTTCATCACGTGTGGCTCCACAGAGACTGCTTTGCTACTCAGCTACTTAACAGAGAGTTGGCTTAACCCACGAGAGCAACCTTGCACCTGGGAATATGGATTTTAAAAAATCTCAGCCATCTGGAGGCTTACAATTAAAATCTTTACATACAGATCTGAAAGATTCAACATCAACCACAACAATTTACAAGATGGTGCTCACAAAGAGTGTAAATACACCGAAGAGAGCAAATTGCAGTAAATGGCAGCATCTTACCATGCTCTGAACTTACATACCCATGCCACGCATCAACACGTTTCCATGGTCTGAGAATTTAAAAGCAAATCATTACCATTGTGCCCTCATTTTGAGCTGCTGGCAAAGAAGCCAGCAAAGCAAAACTACAACGCTGGGCTGGTCCTTGCTAGTATTAATGAGGCAGGAATAAAAAGACACCCATGTCGAGTCTCTGTCACATTGAACACCGGAGCCTGAGTTCTTGAAACAGTACGTGAGAAGAGTCATCTTTAAATGGAAACAGTTAGAAAAAAATTACATCTTCTTTGCTGGTATCATCTTGCATGTTTAAAAGAGTTGGCTGTGAGGTCACCAGGGTCTGAGCGTGAGCAGTACTGGGTTTGAACAGGTTTGGGGAGGCAGAGGAAAGTGCTTCTGGCTGACCATCTGCAGAGCCATGTATTTCTGCAGGGGAAGAGAGAAAAGGAAGACAGACTGCTGGCACTGCACAGAGCTCCTGGCACATCTCATGCACGAGGGCCAAGAAATACCTGTCTGGAACGCAGTGCTCTGGCTGCTCGTGAGGACTGGGCTTGCTGATCGCCTGCCCCTGAGGACAGCCTCCTCTCTGCTGACCAGCCTGGGGGGAATCAGCTGCTTCTGGTCCACAGATGCTGCAGAAAATATTTCACAAATCAGTGCTGGAGTACTTGACTGATTTCCCCTCTTCAAGCTGAGACCCACACTGCAGACAGCCTCTGCATATCCAAGGAAGCTGCTATCCCAAAAAGAGCTGTTGCTTCTACTACAAGATACTTCAGTTTTCTTTTCAGCTGTTTAAACCATGAGTGCTTCTCCTCCCCACTCCCCTGAGGATTCCAGTTCAGTCACTACCAGCCTGACATCCAGACTTAACATCCAGTACCACAAAGTCTTGTGGAGGGAAAATGAAGATCTGTCCCCAGCACTCAATTAGCAATGGAAGTTTCCTACTTTTAGTGCACAGAACTGTGATGAACTTTTGTCTCTGCTCTTCATCTGTCTTTGAATTGCTCAGCAGCAGAGTGCACTGATTGTGGTGTTACAGCCTGTCCATTTCTTAGTTTCTACAATGAAAGCAACTCATGAAATGGTTACTCTGGTCCCACACAGCTCTCAGCACAAATTCCTTATGGCAATGGAAACCAAATTTGATACTTGGTATCTTGCCTCTAGTACAGAAAGTCTTGTTCTGTTTTATTCTAAGATCTACATGTGGGCATAACAAGCATGCAACCCACCAATGCTTTTGAGAGAGCAGAGAGCACTGCATCTGCATTTTAGGCCTTTCATGAACTTAATGGTGTTCACCCAAAAATGGTTTTTCCACACCACAGACCATTAAGAGAGAGCTATTAAAGATTAAGCTGGAGAGATGCAGTATTAGAGCTCTATTTTCCCATTTGTCAGTATTTTGTATTCGTGATAATTGAAGCCTGATGTCCTCTTACATGTGAAAAGAGGAGTTCATAATCATGTTAAACTTCAGGTGCAGGGACAGATGCTTCTGCTACATGCAACAGAACCCCACTCCCTGGCCAGGTCTGGCTCTGAATCTGTTACAGCAGCACAGGCCCCAGTGATGTGTAAACTTGCCAGCTTGGAATCCTATATAGAGCTGAAGAGATAATTCTGTAACTTAAAATTACAGGCCATTCTTCCAGGCTGGCAGTAAGGCTATTTTAAGTGGTACAGAAAAAGTGGTTTTTATGGTGTGTGCTACTGGCAAAGATCACTGCTTCAGTACCTAGTGGTTAGCTGTAGAAATTACACCATGACAGGGTAACTGTGTTTTTACTTGCTTCTATTTCTGACAGCAGCAGCTCCTTTCGACACTGCAACACCTACAGCACTTCAGCTCTGGCCTGGAAATCTGTATTTAATGATGGCTGGTGCTCAGAAAGGCACTAAGTTTAATGTCATCACAGCCCTGAACAGATACTGAGAAGAGGTTAGGACAGCCTCAAAATGTTTCTCTCATGCAGAACAAGCAGCACACTCGCTGTTTTCCTTTACCACTAGAATCAGGCAAGGTTTTATATCCAGTTTCACCATAATTCTGCCCTGCTGGCCTACAGCACTATTTCCAACACGAACTTTGGGGGCTAAATTTCCAGTTCAAACACTACACACACTTCACCCTTAAGAATTTTAAGAGCCCACCCACTGCAGGTAGCACGCTAACAATCTGCAGCACATTAATTTCTGAGATCCACACAGGTCTAAGCTACAGCACCCTGAATCCCCACGATGCCATAAGAGGCCAGAAACGCATTTGAAGGCACTTACCCGAGCTGTCCGTCCTATGAGACGCTTTGCCCTTCCCACTTTTCTCTTTGCTTCCTTTCGTAAAAGCGGCGAGCTTGGTGGGGATCTGCTGCTGCACTGCAGCAGGTTTCTGTATCTGGTTGGTGGCGCTCAGCAGGTGGATGGGCACCTCGTTCTTCAGAGCCAGGGCCGGGCGGCCCTCCAGGGCGGTGCTGTCCCTGCGCAGCAGCTCTGAGCGCTCCAAGTAATCCATGCCACAGACACTCACACGCGCAGAGGCTTTCAGGACCGGCGGAGATGGTTCTCCTCCTTCTCCGTTGAAGCTAACAGCGTGACTTTGCATCGGGTTCTACACAAGGGGAAAAAAAAGCATCCTGAGTCAAACTAGAGGAGAAGCCACCTTCTGCCCTGCAAACACAAAGTGCTTCTTCGAGGAAAAAATGCAGTGTGCTAACCGAGCTCAAAGCATGCTGGCAAACCAAGGATAACAGACAGAGCTTCAGCAACTGCAGACTGCTGGATATTGCATCTAACAATGGGAAAGAAGAGCAGGCTGCACGTGGTGATTACAGAAAGGACAGAAAAAGTGACTTTCAGGCAGTAGCAAGTGAGTCAATTCAACTGGACCCCCAAAATCATGTTTTGAAACATAAAAGATGTTTTCAGAAATCAACAGAACACAACACTACCAATGCAGTGCACCTCCTGCAATCAGCTGCCTGAAATAGGTCAGTTCCTGCATTAAAAAAATGCTATTTTAGATTTTTTATTTTTTAAAGATACCCTCATTACCAAAGGTCTGGGCAGAATTTCAGACACTGGGGTGCTGCCAAGCTGTAATCTGTGACCATAAGCAGAACCAGCTATTTCAGGTGATGGCACAAATAGCCCCATCAAACAAAACAAGTGTGTTAATGCTGCAAGAAGGGCAACCTTCACTCAGAAGCATGCAGGTTAACAAAACTGGAACTCCAATAAAAACCCAAATTCCTTACTTGTCCCAGTTCTGGGGAGAAGCTGCCCGACACGGTGTTCTGCTTCTTCAGCTTCCTTAGCTGGTCTAGACGCTCTCTCTCCTTCTCAACTGCTCTCTGAGCCTCCCGCAGCCTCTCCAGGTCATGCTGATAGGCCTCACGTTGCCTCTCCAGCTCTTCCCTATCCTGAATCAACTTCTCTTTCAGTTGCCGCGTCTCCTCCTCACGCCTCTGCAGATGGGCTTCCGACATTTCCAGCTCCCTCTGCTGCTGGCTCCTCTCCCGCTCCCAGCGCTGCTGCTCCAGCTTCAGCTGGCTCTGAAGTCTTTGGACACTCATCAGTTCTTCCCTCTGTTTCTCAAAGTTCCGCTGTTTCTCTTGCTCCAGCAGCAGGTTGCCACGTGTGGACTGCAGCCGGTACTGCTTCTCCCTGTCCACCATTGTGGCTCGCTGCAGCTCAATGTAGCTGTCCTGTTGAGATATCACTGCCTGGGGGAACAAGGCAACTACAATAAGGCACATTGGCTCAGAGAAACAAAGCCAAACTCTGACATACAGCTAAGACAAGACAGAAGCATCTCCCATATGGGGTCAGTAGCTTTGTCTTCAAGAACAGATCTAACCTCCCAGCTTGCACAGCACATCACTACTGACACAATGCTAAAGAAGCACGTGCAAGTTGTGCTTACATGTCAGAATTAGCATCTCCTGCACCTAGAATTGTTACTCTGAATTTGACAGGATCACTCAAGTTACTGATTACAAAGTTACAGTAAAAACAAAAGATATGTACACAACTGTGTACCAACAACAACTTTAAATGAGCACAGAGAGCAGAGGCTCCAACTAGCCAAGGAACTGCATGTAAGGGAGCAGAGAAAAGGATTCAGTCAATGAGTTGTCAGGATTGAGCCAATGGGTTCAACATTTCTTTCAATAGCAGACACCACATTTTTGTCCTTGAGCCCCAGATGCTGAGTTCTGCAGTTAATACCTAACAAACCTCTTGGACGTAAAGCAGTTGATTACCTGAAGACTGAAGAGCAACTGCAGCAGCGTTTGTATCCTTTGCACAAGCTGAAAAAGAGGGGAGGCAAGTGTGATAAAAAACATTAGGCACCATAACACAGTTCTGTTCTGATGCAGATTTTATTTTTCATTTCACCTATTAAAATAATGAACACAATCAATAATATCTGTATAAAACCACACAGTGGAACCACGGCTGCGAGCAGATTCTGACAAATGAGCAACCAGTAAAGCCATGTGCAAGCACCACAAATCCCAGATCTGTGCACAGACTAACATACTAAGTCAATACTCGAAAGAAATCTTACTGGGATTCAAGGGAGCAATCCTCATTATCAGTTTTCCTCACATGAGCCATTAATGACCACTTCCTCCAGCACTGAATCATTACATAAGTACAGCACTCACTGCAGATTAAGAGACAAGTGTTGCAAAGAGCTGAGGACATCAATCTCTCCAAAGATCAAGAAAAGCAGCTAGCCAGCTCTCTGAAATGCATGTTTGAATACCCAGAACCGTCTTTGTTTTCTACTGGGACTCTCATGAGTCACCCACAGGACATACAGAGTCGTAAGGAAAAGGCTGTTAGTGAGCTCGTGGTTCTGCAGACATTGGAAATATTGGCTTGTTTTGCATTGTATTACTGTGTGGCTATTTCCCATCAGAGTTCTTAACAGCAGAAGGAAGGTACCTGAGACTCTACGGTGGGCTGAACACCACTGCTGTCATCCTGCCTCGTTGCATTGCTCTGGAAAAAGACAAAAAGAACAATCTGTGCTTTCTGGGCACTGATGGTGCTGCCAGGACATATTGAAAGGGTTCACCTCACAAGGGAACACTGTTTATAGCTGGAGCAGTGATTGCTCCCATATGCTGATGGATACCAAGAGTACTTGAATCACAGGCCATAAGCAGATACACGGTCATTACAGTTAGCATTAAAGATACTGCATCCAGTGAACAGAACAACTGTGATGCCTCTCAAGCAGGAAGTTATTAAGCACTGTTACAGCAACAAACCAGGAAACGCGTTCACTGCACACACAAACCCAACACACAGTTTGAGATCCTTCTTCTGCATCGAATGGGAGCTCTGGGAGCTGCACATCTGAGCTGACGGCAGGGCCTCTACAGTCCCACTGCCTCTGGTCACCACCACTGTTCTTCTCAAGACTGTTATCTGAAAGAAGAGCAGTATGTGAGCGGCCCACCAGGACAGAGCCTGTGGACACCCACTGCATAACACAACAATGAAAAAAATTCAATGTTCAGCAAGCAGCTGAACTCAAGTCTCCTAGGTTTTTATGTCAGGCTTGTTTTTCCAACAAAACTGCAGTTCTATGTGGAGCTGTTACCTTAACCTGCACATCCTAGTTACTGCACCTTTAACGTCACACCAACAGCCCTACTCTGCTCTCTAGTGTTGATACAGGGAGCAAAACAGAACATGCTGATACAGCATGCTAGGAATTTATTCTGATCGTCTTCTCAGAGCCCCCAGTTCCCTTAAGAACTACATATTAAATGGGGCTCTGATGCAAGACATATTATCTCACAGTCACTACAGAGAAGATAGTGAAGAGCCAAGCAGCTTACATAAATGCTACACTTCTAAAAGAGCATAGCAGCAAACAGGCACAGGTTCCCCACAGCTCCCCTTTCTTACTTTTATTTGAAATGGAGGCACTCTCATATCCCCCAAAGGTCTCTGCTCTCCTGGGGAGCCCCACTGCACAGCTCCCTTCAGACTGACAGGATCCATTTCCTAAGTGAGTGAAGATAAGGTTCTGGAGATTTTCAGCTAGGAAGGAAGAGAATGTCATTTAAACAGCTGTATCCAACAGTGAGAAACTCATCATGCTAACAACTTAGATACACATATAATTTCAACCTCTCTGTACATTAAAAGATGGGGCAGTTTCAGAGATTTCCTCATTTTCTGTGACATGTTCTTTATGACAGGCTCTTCATATTGCAAATGAAGCTGACCTCTTCCTTGAGCTCAGATTATCAAGCCTTGAATGCTTTTTTTGTCAAACTAAAAATGATGTTTGTGTCTAATTATGCTATTTTCAGACAGGTTATTTTAAGCTAGAACACTTGTGATTATATTTCAGAGTTGGGTTATTATTAGGCTGCCTTGTGATCCATCTGAATAGATTCGTTTGAAGATTCCACAGGTTGATCATTAAAAAGAAAACACAATTAAGAAATAAAAAACCCACAAAGCTGAGGTCCTCCACCTAAAAACACAGCTGCATTCTGCCTATCCTGCAGGCTGGTTTTGAGTCTGAATTGCATTACACAGAATTATTAGAAGACCATTTTTGTGACTTGTACTTGGGTCCTACCTGCTTATCCCAACACCTGCACTGCAGTGAACACAGTTTCCCTGCTGCACTTACCTTCTACCACTGCAGACTTCAGAAGTGCCTCTCCTTGCAGACTTTCTGGGATATCCCCCAGAAGTAGCAGCCTAGACTGGGATCCTTGGGAATGGTCTTCAAATCCATACAGTTCAGACATTTCTTGATAAATTTGTTGTTTCTCAGTTAGACTTTGCACAATCAGGTCATCTTTTATGTTCAAGCGCTCTAATGGAAGAAACAAACTCAGTTTTCCCTTCCAAATTGCTGTTAGGAGTACAACATTCAGTTTGGAAGCTTATAATTCGTTCCATAGTCAGAGATGCAATCAACAGTCGGGGAAAACAACAACAGAACACCTCACAAAGCACTCAGACATTAATAGTTCTTTTCTTAAACTATTTCTATGCAACCCTGCAATACCTGAAAAAATTTCAGGAGAAACTTGGTCACACTTAATAACAAGATAGCCATAAATCACAAGAGATGCTGAGAAGCTGCCCATGGAATAGATATCGAAGTCATTACCTTGGAATTCTCTTAATTTCGCTGCTCTTGCTTCAGCCAGTCTCCTTTCTGCTTCAGGTTCACAAAATGATCCTCCTTCTTCATCAGGACAGCTGTAAGAAGTGAGAGACAAATTTGTTTCACTTACACATTAGGTAATTTAAAATCATCTCAGCATTCGGCCTGAAGCTTCTGCCTAGGGTGTCGTTTTATCTCGTGTATCAATATTTTTCTCTCATCCCTTTTGACATCAGTGAACCAAGTTAAAAAAAAAAAAGCAAAATGAAGTCTTAAGGCTATTTGTTCCAGCATCTTTTCGAGCAGCTTCTGTCCAGTAAACGTGCACCAAGCAGCTGCTTCAGTCTTACAAAGGAAGTTTACAAACAGCTGGGAGTATTTTTTAATGATAAACTGACACATCCGAGCCCTGGGAAGGGAAGGCTGATGAGTGGCAGATGAAGCCTTCCAGCCTGCAGTCATTATTTACCTTTCTACAGCTCTGCGGATGTGAGCCATCCAGGAATTCCTCTCTTCTTTTGAGCCTGTGTGAATTTCATACATCTCCGGTCCTTCTAGGGAAGCACTAATTAAGAACATCGCCTTTTCCTCATTAGCTACCTCTCTTACAATCAGCTTTTGCAGTGAGATAACTGGTGGCTTAGAATCCTATAAAAGAGAATGTTATTTATTGCACTGTATTATACACATTTCTTAGAGTTTGTGCTTCTAACTGCCCTCCATCTTCCCACTGCACAGGGCTACACAGCCACAACACAGCAACGCAGTACTTTTCTTTCTGCTATGGTGGCACTTCTGACACTTGTCACTCTTCACTCACCATAAATCAAAACACACAACACAGACTGCACACTTCAAAAATAAGAGCTCTTGCTACTTGACTGAAAATTAAAGCAAAGCTCCAATATTTGTAACCTAGGAAGGTTTTCAGAAGAGAATGCTTCTTTGCAGCTGCTCCACCATAATCTACAGTGAAATTAAGGAAATGGATCTGTAAAACCGATCCATCTGCTCCTCTCACTTGCTGCATTTATCTGTGGAGGAGTGATACCTGGACTGCTCTATTACAGTCATAACTGAACTGGAAAAGGACAAAGTATACACAATCAACTGCTCTGAGTACACCTGTGGAAATGCCCCAGAAAAGCAAGCAAATCCACTGAGCATTGTGCACTGCTGTAGTAATTACACCAGCATGTAATGCTTTTGCTATGTTTCCTTCAGGAAAATTCTCTGCCCACAGCAAGTCATTGGCTATTGCACCACACACCAAGCCGAAATGGAAGATCGTTTTCCCCTTCAAACTGATACACAGAAGCAGATCTTATTTGCAAGTGCCTTTTAAAGCAGCCTAACAAAGCTCAGTGAAAGGCAAAGTCACAGCACAAAGGAGAAGCACTGAACCACTGGCTTGTTTATCAACTGCATGTGAGGCCAGCATAACAACTAACATTTCTATTTGTATTTTTTCTGTCATTACGCTCATAAATATTCTAAGTAAACACATTAAATAAGATGACCAATACCTACCACTGATACAAACACGTATTTTTGGTCCTTTTCTTGTAAGAGCAGCAGTACATCGTTTAGCAGGACTGCCAAAACATCTACAGTAACAAAAGAAAAAAAGACTTTGATTCAAAGAAACCGGCACAGACTCAAAACACTGAAGCTTCCAGGCACAGCCTGCACACATGCAGAGCCAGCAGAATACAAATAGAGCCAATCCAAAGCTTGAAAGCACCCACAGAGGCACACTACATCTGGACTCCAGTGGTCATGACTGAACGTATCTCCCTCAATGGCAGACCGTTCTGAATCTGCAGATGTTCACAGCACCAGCTTCTCTTGGCTTCACTACACCTGAAGCTTTTCTCGGAACAGCTGAACAATGAAGCTGTTAAAACGTTCACTGATGAACGTGGTTTTGATTTTCTGGATAAACAGACATTCTGCAGAATAAAGGTGTCAACAGGTTTGACAATTTCTCCAAGCATGAGCCAAGAGCTTGCCCAGTACAGTGCCTTTCCACAGGACAGAAGTCAATATGACTCAAAGCTTCGTCATTTACCTGAAGGCCTCCCTCTTGAATTGGAAAGCAGATCAGACAGATAATAAGCAAACAGCATAAGGAACTTATTGTGCACCATTACAGAGATGCTTATTGGACAAGCCAGGAATAGAACAAGATCTATTGCCTCCAACATCCTATTAAATAATTGGGTTATTGTCATCCTTTATGCTCCATCAATCACTAATAAGCAGTTACAGAACAAAGACAAATCTCGTTGTACTTCTCCCATTCCTGGTCCTTCACCTTTGAGCCGTCCTGACGCAGCCTTCCAGTACAGCATCCCATCCAGCAGAAGCCTCCTCTGTCCCATGTCATCCTTACGGAAGAAAAGCCCATTCTTGCACTTCCCAGATGATTTCAGCTCCATTTTATGCATAATCTCTTTAAGGCGCTGCCCCTTCTCACACTCATTTACTATGGCATCTACATGAGTGATCGTATACTTAATTAAATTAAGGGCATGGTTCAGATCTTCATAATCCTTAGTTCCAACTAAGAGAAAAGAACAGCAATTAGGAATGCAATTATGAATCAATCAAACGTTTTAACACGAAGGTTCCTGACTGAGCATTTGACAGTATTTCTCAAGAGCTTGAGTCTATAAATAAGTTAATTCCTTTCGCTCTGCATCTTTAATGAACTGCTAGGCTTAGCTGCTACAATGCTGTGCCCCTGAACTTGAAGCTCAGTGTTGCTTCTGATCCTCTGACGAAGCAAGACTGACGTGAATCTGCATCTAGAACTGCATCTCCAGCTAACTAGGAAGTAAGAAAGCTGCTATAAGGCAGCTATAAGCCTGTTCTCCTCATCTGAGGAAAGAACACGGGGAATAGAGAGACAGGATGAGAACTGTCAGGCTCCTAGGAAAGATCAAGCAAACTACCTTCTGTATTCTGAATAATGCGTTCCACCAGGACCGGGTATTTGGTGATGCGCTGCGTAACCAGAAGGATGCACTCCTGGACACCAAGTCTCCTCACAATGGAACAGTTGCCAATTTTCTAGAAAACAAGACACATTCTTCTGTCACCCATTTATATTTTGTTTTTAACTCCCTCCCTTTTCCATTTACACATTTACAAAATTAAGTTTAGCACCACAAGATGAGCTGTGCTCTGTTACAAAAGCAAAACTCCTGATAACATCAAAAAATGCCTTTATTACTAGAAAAAAAAAAAAACATTTTCGTTATCATTTTCAACTACTTTTAACTGAATCTGAACTGTTTGCTAACTGAATGCCTTCTGTAATGGACCAGTCCTTAACTACATAGGAAAGCATAATAATTTTAAAACCAAACCCAACCAACAGCCAAATTATATCAATTATGAATTAGTGTTTATTTTACCACTGCACGATCATAAGGATGCTGGTGCACAGAAATGCTTTCCTGCTTAGAAATAGAAGACTAAAGCACCAAAATGCCACCAGCTGGCCTGACTGCAGGAACAAAGCACTGCTGGGGGCTGAATACAGCACCCAGATCTTTCTTTACAACAAAGGCCATTTGTTTTAAAACTCTGCTTACTGGTTTAGTTTCTTTAGAAGAGAAAGCCTTTCTCTTTCAAGGCACCTAGTTAAGAAGAGCTATAACCACAAAATCGTGCTGGAAAGTTCACACAGTATCACTTACTAATGACTGGAACACGAGAACACCAGGGGCTGTGCAGTGCCAGCTAAGATTCAGGTTACAGGCTTCCAGTTTGGCTGTGCTTCTTGTGCCCGTCCTATTAATTGTGCATTACACTGTACAGCAGATCAACAAACTGCCCTGGAGCCAATGTTCTGGTTTTGGAAAGATGATGTAGTGGGCAAAACTAAATTAAGAGTTCCTGGTTTTCCTATGGTATTTTTATCAACAGTATTTATCATCAAGCCAATTTACGTAGATGGCCACACAGCACGGCAGTCACGGATGAAGCCATGAATAGAACAAATGCTCTACTTCCCAGAACTGGGTGCTCAAGAAAAAAAATACCTGCCCACCCCAAACAGCTCAACAAATTTAGAATGCAAGCAGCAAACAAGCTATCAAACAGTGAGAAGATACCTCTTAATACCTGCTCATTCAAAATTAAGATATCTTCAAGTATAAAATAGAACTGAAAGAGTTCAAGCATACTTTGCACAGTAATAATGGGAGGCTTCTGATTGCTGTTTACCTTTATTAAGTTTTGGAACTTCTTGTGGCTTTGGAGCAGGTCCTTATAGTGACTAACAGCTTCATTGTGTCCAGAACAGAACACACCGTATTTTTCTTTCATTCTCTCTCCATTTTCACCTGAGAACTAAATGAGAAATAAGTATTAAACACATGAATCATTAACCTACAAGCACCCCAAGACCCACGTTTAACATAGTTTTACATTCACTGAATCCTGAGACAGCATTTCAACATTTCTTATTTCTGTTACAGAAGAAATTGAGAGCTTAAACAAGTATTAACTGACTGCTGTCTTAATGCAAGTTTTTAAGAGGATTTCTGAGCTTCTGCGCTTAAAGACCAAGGATTGTAAAAGGTGAAGAACAACAACAACAAAAACGGCCACAGTACACAAAAAGAAATTGCTGCATCCACTCATTAACAGAGCAGGCACTGAACTTAAAAGCAGCTGTCATTAGTAAAAAAAAATTAAATGGTCAGAACCAAGAAGCTCAGCATGAAGTGCATAACAGCTGTATTTGGGAAGGACACCATCAGCACATTGCTGTACCTTCAGCACACAAAGATAAGACCAAATCACTGCATACCACACAACGAGCACACGTGTGCCTAAACAGCACCCACTGACACCTCATTTTGACCAGACGTGCTCCTGGCAGCCACATTCACACATACGGACGATGCTCTTAAACCCAGCCTTCTCTCAACTTCTACACAGCCATGTATTTCTCTTATAATTAGCTTTTTAGGTGCTTCATAGCATCAAGAAATCTGGCACAGTCTCACACCTGTTTTACCAAGAGGTCCCCAATGTTCTGGATCATGTAATTTCGGTCACTGCCTTCTTCCAAGGACTCCTTTCGCCGCTCCTTTAACTGGAGCAGGAATTGCCCATGCATCTCCAGCAGCTCATCCACACAGGGGAACAGCTTGTTGATGACTGCATTTGAGAACTGCAGTTCCTCTTTCATGGCTTTGGAGTACACCTTCAGCATTATTTTCAGTGTTCTGACGTGGTGCATTTCAGTCTGCATTAGTTCTGGGTAAGGGGAAATAAAAATCAGTGCTCATTTATGCGGTGTGCCGTGACCAGTGAGAAGAGAGCAGTCTCTGAAAGTCAGCATCTTCTGCAAGGGACCAAAGCTACTAACCAAGTAACAATAGCTAGAAAAACAACCCTCAACTGCTTCTGGTATCAGGGGCGACAGATAGGACAAGAGAAACGAGAGGTGATATTCTTAAACTGCAGCAAAAGCAGCTTTATATCAAATATCAGGAACAACTTCCCTTATCAATCAGAGAGCTTAATATTGCAGCATTTTTCAGAGATGTTTATTAGCAGGGAGAACGAACATCTGAAGTCTGGGTACAGCTGATTATACAACAGCAGACACTGTCAGTGAAGACTATGTGACATCTCGTCTCCTTCCAGCCATACTTTGTACCATTCTAGATCTTGCTAGAAGCCAGCTACTCTGAAGCTGTCCATAAACTTCTTCTAAGGTATTACATCACTATCAAGGAAAGAACATAACCACAATTAAAGCACCTGAATTTGCCCTGCTAATCTCTCAATCAAACAGTGACCAAGAATGACCCTGCTTGTTTAATATCACCTCCCAGTAGAAGTTGAGCTTAGGATATTTCCTAATTGCACAGCTAGGTTTGCTGCTTACACAGGCAGAAAGATAAATACGGGTTGCTTAAAATCGTTATGAGGAGGACTTGGGCACACTGAGATAAATAACAGACTTGAAAGTTTGTATTCAGTTTCAGTTTCCAAGCACCAGCCAAACTGGAAGCTCATAAAAACAACCATTTCTGTTGTTTCAGAACAGTGACACTATAAAACAAAGTTCTAAAGAATTCACAGTGCTCTTACCATAAATGACATCCTGCCTTTTTACAACTTCTTTCTTTTGCTTCTTTGCATAAGACTGTTCCACTGCAACGCTCCAGGACTCTGCCTCAAACTCATGAGCGTCTGTTTCTAATTCACTTCGGAGGGACAGAGAATACGCATCTAGACCAAAAGCACATTAATTTCAACAATTAATCCTTATCCTTCGTTACCACCAGCAAGGGTAAATACATCTCAAGATGCACTGTATGCAGTTTCCTACTCGTCCAAAAGTGCTGGAAAACACAGAAGCTTCCGTACCTTCCAGAAAAATGCAGTCTGCTGTTGAAGGTGCAAGTGAGACAACATCATCTGAGGTCTGCTTAAACTTTATAAATCCTGAATCCCCTTCATCCATGTCTCCTGAAATTAATCTAAGCGGCCAAAGAAATTAGAATGAGGGACCCAGACAGAACATTCATATTTTTTAAAAGTTTTTCTACTTAAATCAATAAATAAAAGCCAACTACTTCAACAAGCAGCTTTCCTATAAAGCAATGAAGTTAAAAAAACACAAAAGCTACCGCTGCACTCGCAGTTTACACAGACAAATAAGTGTAGCACATTGATCAGTGACACAATGCAGATTTAATTAGAGCAGCAAGAGCAAGGATGCAACTTCTAGTCTGCCATAAAAAACAACAGCACATCACCTGCTGACAAACCACAGCCATTTCAGAGTACAAAGGGCAGTTTCAGCGAGGACGGAGCAGAACTGTGGTATACAAGAGGTGCACAACCACACAAACCAGCAGACAGCTTTGAACTCGTCCACTATTTTAACCCAGGTATCCTGCAATTTAAAGCACTGTCCTTCCACACGAGTCAGAACCAGCACAGCCCAGCATAAGTGATCTCAGAAAAGATCCTTGAATTTCAGCAAGTCTGAAGAGAAATACGCCCATTCAAACCATGCTCCAGGCAGGAATACTCAATCACTCCACTGCCTTACAGTACATCTTTGTGACACAGCACAGAGGGACTAAAGATAGACTGTTATTTTAAACAACAGAATTCAGCATTAAGCGCCCAACGATCATCTCTCAAGCTCTAAAACGTGAGCCTCGTTTTATTTTTAATTGGTTTTCTTTTCGGATGGGGGAGGGGGCGGCAGCAGAAGCCAGTGAAGGAGAAGTAGTTCACTCACCCCAACTTGCCGGCGGCTCCTGCAGTACTCAGCGCAGACGGAGGATTTCCCCTCTGGGCGATAGTCATGCCGAGGCTCCGCGGCAGCGCTGGGGTGCCATCAGGCCCCAGGAGAAGGCTCCGGGGCTGGGGCTGCTCCTTCAGGGAAGCTGCTAGCGAGGCAAGAAGCGAATTGGTGCTCAGAAAGTGAGGCGCACACTGCAGGTCGCCCGCTCTCAAACCTCTCTCTGAATGCGGACGGAGAACGGACAGGATCTTGGATGTCAGAAGCTCGTTGTCCAAAAAGACATTTTCATTCCATTTTCTCGAGAAGGAGCCACAGAAAGACAGCTCGGGAGCAGCCGGGATCGCATGGCTTCTGCCGCTGCTTTTTGAATTTGTATTCCCCATGCTCACTCCTGGCTGCCCTCAGACCTGGCACAGTAAAGTGGCCCCAGAGATGCACTGTTTTTATACTACCTGTGATCCTTCTAGAAATGTAAAGCTGTCACTTAACTTACTGTATTGGCTAAATCAGCAGGTCTGAAGTGCAGGAAATTGGTCCCTACTGTGCCCATTTAGTGTGGAAATTGCAAAGTATCTTCTCCTTTAGTAAAACACCAGAACCTACACACCATTATTCACACCCTACTGAATAAGGGCACAGAACATTTCATGGCAAACAAGAAAAATCTGAGATCACAGAAAACCACAAGTTCTCTGCAATGCTTATTGCTGCTCAGCCATTTCTATCTGCGCGCTGAGCGCAAGAGACACCAGAGCTAAATTTAATTTTCATACTGCAGATTTTTAATGCTTTTTAAATCTGGACAGACTACGAACTGGAAAGACATTTAAAACTTTAATCACTGTTATACAATACATGAAGCCTGTAATAGACTTATGAAAATTGGATACAACTATTTAGTACTAATGTCTGCAACGAACGATACGAAACAGGAGACAAAAGATGTCCTTTTATAAAAGGAACTTCAGGGAAGTTGAGGATGAGGAATCAGACAATCCTCAAACCTTCTCACTGGCAAGGTCTGTCCTCAGAGTGCTTTTAAGGACATGGCAGTGGAAGAATTCTCACCTTGGAGGCCCTGGATGCAGGCTGTCTTAGCAGTCAGACTGACCTCCATGCCACGCTGTAGCAGTTCAAGAGCGCCTTCAACCCCAGCCTATGCCCACCAACACCAATCTACAACTTTCCTTCTGGCCTGTTCAGCCCCCAAAGCCCCCTCTCCTTGGTCTGCACCCCTGCTGAAGATCCCTCTCCCCTCACACTTGTTTTCCTCAGCCCAACACAGGACAATCAAGGCATTCCCATTTCTATTCATAAAACAGGTTTTTCCACATTTCTTCATATCCCTGCTCTCCACCCCAGCTCTGTGATCTCACTCTCCTTGAAACAGTTGACTGGAATGTCAGGAGAGCTTCAGAGAAGGTTTCATCAATAACATGTAATGCAAACGACACTGCAGCTTTACCCATTGGAAACAGCTCTTCCAATGGCAGTTGAGTTTGAAATAGTTTGCACATGCACACAGCTCATTCTCAGCCTACAACAAACCGAGTAAACTGAGATCTATTTCCCCATCCATCATCCAAGCAAAGAGCTTTAAGCCCATCCTCCCAACTAAACAAAATAAGTGAATGTTGGTGGGATTGGCAAAGAGAATTTCTTGAACAAGACCTCAATAACAGATGAGATCCATTTCCATTTGGCGAAGTATTGAAATCAGCCACCATGTTCTCTTTCCTTGCTTCCAAGGCAAGAACAGAAGAGCTTTAATTCACAACGGCAGGTGAAATCTCAACACCTGAGGAAAACATGGGGGAGGGCACAACTTGAATCTTTACGACACGCTCCTCTTTTACACTCATACCTCTGGCTTCTTTTGCTGGGCACTGCAGCCTGCAGTGGGTAACAGCACAGCCTATGCTATCAGCTGCTCTTCTAACTTCCATCTTCTGCTTCTGACCACAAAAAACAAGCAGTGGCTGCCTAGCAAAGTCTGCACCAACAAAAAGCCATTTTCTGAGTTCAATTAGCACTGTCTGCACACTGCTGAGAGTCCATATCGATCGCTGCTAGCCTACAGCATCAGACCAGACTGTGTACCACAGAGCTGTTCCAACCAGAAGCCCTACAGCCAGCATCTCCTGTTTTCTTTATTCCTCCTGGCTTCCTATTTTAGTCTCTGCTCCTTTCCCTAAGTGCACAAAGCCATTTTTGACCATGCAATCAACCACTCATCTTCTCACAATAATCATTCCCCTTGTTGGTAAGAATTGTTTCATGAAGTACTGCTTGAAACTCAAGCCAAATGATACCTAATAAATATATTTGCAGAAATCAGAGTAATACCCAGACATTCAACTCGATTGTGTTTCTTATGCCCATCAAAGCAGACCGACTGCACAGCAGAAGATAATTCTGTTCTGGTATGGCAAGTCACCTGAGAACCCGAGAAGCAATTCTGTTAATGCACATCCCGTATCTTCTCCCAATTAAAATGCCATTTAAATCTCACAACGACAGCTACGATGGTCTTCTCTAGCAGCAGAAAGCCCATTTCAAAGCCTATGCTGCAACAGACCCTTCTTGCTTCTCATTTGTGCTCCCAGGTCCCTTTTCCCCACTTCATTTCAACAAAGATTTCTGTTCAGACCATTAGCACTGGCTCAGCTTAGAGGTTTCTAGCAACCACTAGCTGCAGGCAAGTTTTAAATAGACAATTATGAAAATCTGATGTAAAACAAAGTTCACAGTTCTAGTCTTTTCAGAGGCCAGAGAATAGACAATCAATGAGAAACTAGCTTATCGATCCCCTTTCACCATGATATTCTGAGGTTACACAGCAAGAAGGTATAAAGAAAAATAAAAAGATAAAGAGATAAAAACACACAGGAGATTGCCAGGAGCCTCTCAGCCATTCCCAGCAGAAAAAAAATGAAGCCATCTTATTAAAAGAGACCTTCTCTATACTTCAATAACACACTGTGTATAGCCTCTAAAACATATTAGAGAAAAAAATACAATTGAACAGATGAGCCTTGAGCACAGAAATCACTCTTTAGTACAAACCTGGGGAAATGCACTGGGACGAACTTTGTGCAGGTCCAGAAGGTCTGTGCTGCAAATCTTTCTGCTATGGGAAAAAAGACAACAGTCTTACACATACAGCCCAAACTTTCAGTCCAAAATAAATCTGATTTTCCCTAGCATATAACAAAGCTGCATGCAGGGCCCCACACAGTTTGACACAATAACAGCTCTGATTTCTCCACGCTCCAGAAGAACAGCATGCAGACATGAATCCCATAGTAAGAGTTCCATCAACTATAAACCAAACTGAAGTAAACGTGAAGTTACAGCTGAATTAAAGCCATGACCATAAGAAATACATCCATAAAATCCTTCACCTTACCCTTCAGGTAAACAATCTCCACCTACACTTCACTGTGGTTTAGCATAAAGCAGTACTAACTAAACTAACACTAACCCAAGCCAATGCCAGGTTTCATCCAAAGTAAGACTGTTCAAAGCCTAACATCCTTGCTGTCTGCACAACTTTCTCATCCTTACCACATTGGGTACTACAGTCCTCTGAGACTCCATTTAGCAAAGACAGACAAAATTAAGTAATGAGTTTATAACAAATGGCTTCTGGGGAGTCTTGCTTTTCACTCCTGGCTCCATTCTCCATATCATTTTGTGCCACCATTCCCTCTTTGTTCTCTTCAGGAGCAATTTGTAAGGGGCGACTCAAGAATGAAAGAATGATAGCATGAATTTTTATGTTTAAAAGGAAAACGCACAAGGCCTGGAAAGGTTTGAAAATATACATGTTAAAATAAACCCACAAAAACATCATAAGAACGTTCCTACACTCTAAATCACTAAAGGCTGACAACATTTCCTCTAACCCCAACAGCCCAGATTTGAGCTGTTACGCTCTTTTCCTCTCATAGTGCTCGTAAGCTGCTATCAGGCTCTGAAATCACTGACAGTTGCAAAGTTCAAACAAACCAAGCCCTGGAGTCTGAGCAGTTACAAGAAGGAGGAAACGATTTTTGAAACCAATACCAGAATTAAAAAAAAAAAAAAAAAAAAGTGAGAGATACTATCTGAGAGCAAGCCCTGAGTTCATAGGCAATCACATGCACCCCAGTGACAGACAGAACCTGGACAGCCTGGCAAGACAGAAGCTTATCACAGGTTGAAAATTAAACCACTTATTCCGCATTGCTCAGCTTATAAGCAATGTGCAACTGTTACAACCAAACTCCTCTGTGCCCCTCACTCTGTCCTCTGCATTGAGGTGGGACAACCCAGTAAGGTGCAGTCACATGAAATTCAGAGGTATGAAATAATTCAATTATAGTTAAAAAAAACAACATTGCTTTGAGCATTCTTTTAAATGCTAGCTCTGACAGACACCAGCAAAGTCAGCTTTCAGAACAATAATGAATTGTTTCACTTTTCACTACTTACATAAATAACCATAATGACAAGTGGGTGATTAGTCAGTGTCTGTTAAAGATGCAGGGCAGGATTCTGCACTAATTCTGCACTAACATAACTCAGTACACTGCCACCAGATCAGTCTTACTGTCAAGCACTGTTATTGGTAACAAAACACATTTTAAAACCCACCTTGGTTCTGATGCTGCTGCATTCAGCCAGCAAACCCTTGCAGTTCTTATGGACATTCACTGCACAATCTGAAACACACACAAGAAGTCTTAATTATTCTTGCTGCTCTCATTTAGGGAAAGAAAGAGAAAAGACATAAAAGATCTTTACATTTTGGAATAGATGCAGATTAACCTGGGGTGCTCCAGTGAGCATCCTTATGCACACTCTGGCTGTGGTTCCACACCATGGTTGGACCTCAAACATCACCCAATGTTCTCCACAACTACCAAATAACTGAAATATTTACTTGGCCTTAAACACAACTAAACAAACATAATAAAACAAGTCTGACAGATGAAGCCCCCTGATCAGAACGATGTTCACGTGTCATGCAGATGCCACAACTGCAGGACACCTGAGCAGAGCACTGCACTGGCAGGGCCTGCCACACATTAACCTTCCACAAAAGCCATTGCTTCTCTCTCCTTTGTGACCTTTCTACCAGTATCTTACCCCTGCAAGAAAGGCACCCTACAGAACACACGAGCTATTATTGCATTGGTGAACACACATCAGCAGCAAACAAGCAGCTCAGTAAAAGCTATGCCAGAATAACACACAGCCAAGAGACAACAGCAACCCCTGAGAGGAAGGAGCAGCTGTAGGGCTGTCATCACACAACAGGAAAATGAGAAATCCTTCCTGGTCTCATGCTGGGTTGGATTCCACCCGGTTTCTGACTGGGCTCCGTCAGGGCACAGCCCCACAGTGCTGGGGACGGGGACAGGGGGGTCACCCAGCCCTGCTCTGCCCCACACATCACTGCTGCTCCCCAGACCCACGTTGTGCAGCCAGATGGGGTCATGCACCATTCCTACACAGCTTATCAAACAAACCAGACACCGATACTCCCTGCCATTTCCTCTATTCAGTGATTATGCCCAGTTCTTTCCTGCTAATGATCAGTAGTTGTATTAACAGTAAGCAGTCCTTCCTCAGAACTTCGGCTGCCTGGGTAAGCTAACTGTAAAGGGGTATTAACTTTAAAATATGTTCCAGCTTTAAAACCATGTACTTGTTCAGCTAAAGACAACACCTTCTACCACTTGGTTGCTATTTTTCATCAGATGCAATGACATTCCTAACAGTGCTGTGCACTGGTTTCCTATGCTGCCAAAAGATTCTCCACACAACAGGAGAGAACATACTAGAAAATGGGGAAGTGCTGCAGGAAAGTCTCAGAAAACCAGAGATAAACAGGAGGACTTGGCTCTGAAGGACGACCCGAAATGCTGGGAACTCACTGGTTTCCAAAGGGCGTTATTTTCACCCACATAACAGAGCCACATTTTGAGAACTGGCAGAAGAATCGGGCTGTTCTATAGGCACAATTCCTTTTACAAAACATATCCCATCTCTTTCGCTTTTGCTGAACCAAAGATGCTTCCAATCAGGGATGAGAACAGACCTTTGAATACCTCTGAAACGGATTTCCTTTTCCTGCACACCAGGACTCCTTGCACTCTTTATTCTCTGGACAGAGCGCAGGAGTCAAGAAAGCAGCAAAGAGAAAAAGTGAGGGACACAAAAGAGGGGAAGTCACAGGAAACTGAAGAGATTGAGACTGATACTGAGTGAAGACAAATATGAAAGGATCATTACCGATTTACACTAATTATAGATGCCTAATATTAGAAAACATCATTTTTGGGTCCTTCTCATGTTGTATGAGGAAAAAAACCAACACAAAACTAAACGTCCAGCCTGAGCCAGCAAGGAAACATTCACAATCAAGGGAATCAAACACCATTAGTGGTCCTGTTTATGATCGAGGATAATGAGACAAATAACTGGTTAACAAACACACTACCCTTATCAATGAGACGCTTTCCCAAGGGCTCCCAGAAACCAACTTCATTGGGTAACACAAGAAGCCCAAGAAGCACAATGTGGACTCCCAGTATGCAGGAGGGCAGTGAGCAGCTGAAGAGGGGCACACAAATACATTCCCCCCCAGCTGCAATGCCAGTGTCTGATCCACACCACAGTAATGTCCCATAAGTGCCTTCCAGAATTGGATTCCAGGACAAAACTATGACTCACCAAATATTATGAGTATTGTGACCCTGACCTTTGGTCTGGAATGGTACTGCTCAGCTAAAGAACTCTCAAAAGGTCACTTGCAGACAGTCACAACTAACGCTTAGATATAAAATTTAACTACTGATGTCTTTTCCCCCCTTCAAATATATATAATGTTGGTGTTTTTAAACAATGGATTAAAAAAAAAAAACACCTTTAAAACACTCAAGTTCAGGGGAGGACACCTTTAATACTATTTCTAAGGCACAAGGAGCTCACGTACTGCTCTAACACTAAGGATATCCACTATCTGTTAAATCCAACCAACTAAAGAGAGCTGTGGCTAAGGAAGCTTCCTGGTAAAACAGCATGTTTTTATGCTTTCAGATGTCTGACACTTCAGAGATCAAAGAGAACCTCAACCTTACACCACACAAGGTTATTATCCTCTCCTGAACTGACAAAGAAAACATGTAGCTCTGAACGACTCTCATGTGAATGATTAACACAGAATGTAAAACCTGAATTTAAACCAGGATGCACAACACAGCAACAGAGAAACACCTCAAGTAGCCTCAGTGCTCCTGAAGAAGCAGAGCAAGGGGATGATACAACTCCTTAAGGAGGAGGAGGAGTTTCAACTGGAACTTGAAGAAGTTTCTGTATTTGGTGAATCCAGGTCACGCACCTCCAGGAACTTGGAACAGATTTAACTTCATCCTGGCAGCTTCAGCAACCAATGTTTGCTTATCTTGCTAACATGTCTAACTGTGCAGAGGCAGAAACCAAATACTGGAGGAGCACACAGCGACAAGATACCTCGCATTCTGAAGCGCCAACAGCCCATGTGAGAAAGCAACAACACCACACTGCATTCAGCTTCAGCTTCCCCTCTGCTCTCCCAAACCAACCTATCTCGCTGCGTCTGCTTTTGTTGTCAAAACATCACACACTGGGGCCGGTGTTGTACCCAGCACTCTGGGGGTGTTCAGGTCTTCTTCGAGCACAGCACCCCAAACTGAAACAGATGAACAATGCACGCTTCTCCATTTAAACAATACAAATTCTAATCAGTGTATTATACTAAAAGAAACAACTTCCATCTCAGTTCTGCCACACGGAACCCTTCCCCCACTTCGCAGGAACCCTACAGGGCTGAAGCAGCAATGATGACAATCACAAAAGGTATTTAAAGCATTTCATACGTAAACATTAGGTGGAACTTCAACACACCGTGTCAGATGGCTCCTGTTTGACAGCCATACTTCACAGGTTTATTTTTATACCACACCAAAGAGGATTTAACTATTGTGTTCATAAATTCATGAACGCAAATCACAAAGCCTGCTGCAAAACTCTTTCAAAAGGAGTTGCAACAAACAGCTAAGAAGGAACAGTTTATTCTCTTAGTTTCACACAGAAGACACACAGACTACAGTAACAAAACCACAGCAGAGAATCTTCGAACGACAGTCAATGATTTGGCTGGTCTACTGGGGCAGCAAAACCAGGCACAGCATCAGACATATTTTCCCCCAGAGTTCAGGTATCTGACGTACACCTGGGGCACAGCTCTGTCATGCAGCCCCAGCAGCCTCAGCGCTGTGTGTGAGCAGCAGGGACGGGGCTCCATCGCCCCAGCGCAGAGCTGCTCGCACCCAGCTGTGACACGAGAACCACCCGCACACGAGGCCGCAGCAGCCCGCGGCTCCGGCTCACCTCCCTCAACCTGAGGTTGAGGTACGGGCCGTCCCACCACACGGCGCCTCGGCCCCACGCTGAGCCCCGACACGCAAACCCCGCGGGATTTACCGCGACAACGAAGAGCTCAGCGCGGCGCCGAGGCCGAGTCCCGGCTCGATCCGCACCACCGACCCCGCGCGCCTCCCCCCGCCGCGGGCAGCCAACGGCCTCCACACCCGGCCCTGCGGGTGGGGGCTCGGGGCCAGGCGGGTCTGCCGAGGCCCTGGAAGAGGCACCGCGAGGAGCCGGGACCCGTGGAACACCGGCAGCCCGGTCTCTTACCGGACTCCCCGGGGAGCCGCCGAGCTGCGCTCTCCGTCCCGGGAACGGTCGCCACAGAAACAGGAAACGCCTCTCCGTGTCCCGGAAGTAAAAAGGGGCGGAGGGCGCGAAGCCGCGCATGCGCGTTCCCGCACCGCGCAGGGCCGGGTAGGGAGGGGTGAGCGCGCTCCTCGGCGTTCCTGGGGAAACTCCACCCGGGGGCCGCGAGTCATAGAAATAAAGAAGAACCCGAGTTGGAAGCGATCCGTAAGGATCGTCGAGTCCATCGCCGGCTCCGCGCAGCAGTGCCCAAACCCGCGTCTGAGGGCCCAAGCGCTCTGAGCTCTGGCAGCTCTCCTGTGAGGAGCCGCAGGCCGCCAGCAGCTCCCCTCAGCCCGCCCTGCTGGGCCGAGCAGCTGCTCCTCCCCAGGTGCAGAATCCAGCGCTTGCTCTTGTTAAACTCCACGCAGCCGGTGATTACCCAGCTCTCTAATTCTCCCTCTGGAAGGACCTCTCTCCACCCTCGGTGGAGTCAACAGCTCCCAGTTTTGGAGTGTGAGCGAACTCGTTCAGAACACCTCCTCGTCCTACGCCCAAGTCATTCAGGAAAACATGGAAGAGAACTGGCCCTAAAGCAGAGCCCTGAGGAACAGCTCTGAGTTTCCAGGGGCCCTGCCTTCCATCAGCGCCTGCCCGCAGCACCAACAGAGACAGCGGGCTGTTAATAGATGGCACACAGCACCTCAAGTGACAGCTTTAGAACAGCAACGCGTGTGTTTGTGTAGTGCCAGGGATTTACTCTAAATACGGAGTTCATCATTAAAAGCTTGGCAGGATTTGCTGTTCAACACAATGTGTTTGCAGCAACTTCTGCCGAAGTGTTGGGCTGGGTTGGCAGTGCTCACCTCCCAGCTGCCCTGCAAGCACTGCGTCCTCACAGCAAAAGCAAAGGAGGCATTGCTTCACCGTCAGCAGCTTTGTGTGCTGACCTGTGTAACTAATTTGCTGGAAAAATGGTTCCCTGGTACTGATAGTGTCTGGTTTGACCTGGTGCTAGCACAGTGCCACCAAAGACCTCTCTGGAGAGAGGAGAAATCAGAACTCCTTATGACCTCCTCTCCCACCCAGTCTGCTTCGCTCTGAGCTTACAGTGCTGAGCTCCATCACTGATTTCTCATGTCTTAAGTTGTGCATGTGCAAGCTGCCTGTCAAGCCTGAAAATGCAACATGCACAATTACAAAGCAAACCTTAAAACCCACCTTACAGCTTTCACACCCTGCTTTGGAAGAACCTGACACCATTTTGGCTGGAGATGGGCTGAAATCCTACTGCCTCAAGGCCAATATTGTCTCTAGTTTCCACGTTGCAACCTACTTCATTGATTTTTTTTTTTTTCATCTTATATTTGCAAGCTTTTCAGAAATGTTCCCTTTTGTTCTGCTGCTGTACAGGACTAAGTACAAAAAGGTCCCAATTGTTTATCAGGGCCTCTCAGCACTAAAGTAATACAGAGAAATAACCATTAAATAAAGCAGTCTGAGGGTAAACAGCTGGCTGCTGCTTTGTGACAAATGAGTCCTCAGACACTTCAAACTTTGTGCTTCGCTATAATATTAAACTTCAGCACTGCAGCTTGCCCAGTGACAGCTTTCATGGAGAGAACACGCTGTGCTTGTGTGGTTGGCCTCAGGGCATCTCCACAGAATCAGTGCAAAATCTGGCATAGCAACCAGCTGAAATACTCCATGGCTTAGAGCTAAGGTTTGGATTGCACAGTAAAGAGCACCGCACCAGCTTTCTAATCCTGGGTAATTCTCTACAATAATAGAGATTTTCTTACAGAATGGGTAGCAAGCAGCTTGCTGTCACACAGCCTGCTGCACTTGTCAGGCCAGGTGTATGAGCTACTGAGGAAATGCAAGGAACAGTGTGTTGGAAATGTTCCAGATAGAGGCAATTCTGTCCAGAAAGTACAAAGTGAAAAGCGGGGAAGCACTGAGAACAACGTATTTTTCCAGCTTCCTTTTCTCAAACCTCGGCAGTTGCTGTGAGTATTCAGCAGGGCTGGCTGTACATTGCAGATTCCTGGCTCAGTGTTTCCACTGAAACCAGCCCCACAGACCACTTTCACAGTTGCCCTAGATCCCACTTTGTTGCCTTGTGACTACATTAACCCACTGCCTATCACAGTCGCTCTGGTTTTGCCTGTTTTATTTGGACTCCTGTCAGTAGTCACTCATTCTAAGCAAGACTCCCAGTCCATTTATTGCTGTCATCATGTTACAGCAACCAAACTTCCTCTTCTCTAGAACAGAAGCTTTTTGGCAGTTGTGTCTCTTTCCAGAAATGTGAAGTTTAAGTTTGCTTGCTGCTTTTTAGATTTCCCAGAGCTCTGTGTAGGCTGTGAGCAGAAATCTCATAGCAGAAAATCAACGACATCCTCCTGATTGTAAGGAAAACCTCCCCTTCCCTTATTGGCCTATCGATGTTGCACTGGGCATTGTAAAAGCAGAAGCATGTAGGTACAAGTGCAATTTGAGAGCTGAATTTCACATGCTGCATTTCAAGCCCAGGCCAATAGCTGGCCTGACTGAAACCTACCAAGCAACTTCTGCAGCAGTCTTAGGTTTGCTTTATAAGAAGACAGTTGATCTGACCTTGACAAAGAGGACTGAGGCTGCACCTCTCCCATAAGGTCATGAAGATGTAACTCTCAGTGGAAGAAATCACAGACGTCCCACCTTTACCCCAGTGCTCAAGCTCAGGTCACTGGGAGGGAAGCAATTCTGCCATCACACCCTTGGCTCCCCTCCATGGCACAGCCTGCTCACAGAGCTCCCTCCTGCCAGGGCTTTCCTGGGATCCATCTAACTGCCATTGCATAAACACTGGAAGCATGTTTATAAGAAGGGATTAATTTAGGCACAGAACCTTTTCTACCCTTGACAGCTGAGGCTCAAAAGGAGCTTTCTTCATTTCCAGGTGAACAATAAACCCAGAGGCTCTCATCTCAAAGTTTATACAACAGCAAAGTTTGGGTGGCCACAGCTATTGAGATCCCAGTTACCATAAACACTGCTCTTTGTTCTTCATCCCTGCCAGAGTCCTGACAGCACGTCTGGGAGACATGAACCTGGAGCTCCCACCTGCACCGGGAGGCTTTGTGCTGCAGTGTGAGGGCAGAAGGGAGGAACTGGGATGTAGAGGTAAGCAGGTGACCCCACACACAGGCACTCAGGCTGCCTGCCTTCTCCATAGCTTGCGTGCCCGTTTCTAGCAGAAGAATGGTGATCTTCGCTATGATTTATGCAGCCCGTTCCAGCCTTCCTCTCCCTGCCTTCAGCCCAGCCCTTTCTTTGTTAGTTTTTCTTCTATTTTCTCTCTTGGAGCCCGGCTCGCTTTCCACCACACGGTGGTGCTGCAGTTAAAAATACCACGGCGATCACGTAAACAAGAGCACCTGACCGAGAGGTGGGCCAGGAGGTGGCTGCGAGCCAAAGCAGAGGGATGGGGAAACATCCCGAGGTTCTGGCAGCAGCTGCAGCTCAGCACTGACTGAACAACTCTCACTTCTGAAGGACAGCGCAGCACTCCAGCTACACGGTGGCCCACATTCTGTTCTTCAGAGCCCTATCAGTGACTCCTCAGGAGACCACTCACTGCTCCAGCTGCAGTCACAGCAACTGGAGAGATGAGCCATCAGCTCTGCTGCCCAGCAGCAGCTTGCAAAGATTTCAGCCCAACGTAATCCAAATATAGGCACTCTCAGTCTAACAGCTGTCTTGCAACAAGTCCTCTACCCAGATCTGGCCACAGACAGGTCGTTAATTGTTATGAGCATCACAGAACTCCACACAATTGCTCAGTCTGAGT
Organism: Lagopus leucura; assembly: GCF_019238085.1. Lineage (NCBI taxonomy): Eukaryota > Metazoa > Chordata > Aves > Galliformes > Phasianidae > Lagopus > Lagopus leucura. Next base: position 851,872 of record NW_024962316.1, on the reverse strand, counting down.
TCAAGCCACCACAAGGGGAGCGCACGAAAATGAGCTCTGCTGCCCAGCCACCCTCGTTAGCTTAAGCAGCGTAAGCCCCGAGCAACCCAGAAAGCCAAAAGAAATGTCACTGTCCCAAACACAGAGCAATTCTTCTATCACCATGGAGTTTTTCTGCTGAATGTTAACAACACTCAAGAACACGGATACCTCATGGTAAGTCTAAGAAACAAGGTAAAGGTCAATATAACCGATCTCCAGTCCCCACGCACTTACGATGCCAAGCCACACTGCCATTTAGACAGATAGCTCCGACCCCTGAGATCACAGAGCTCCAAAACTGCTGTTGAGAGAAGGGTCATTCAGCCTGGCAGTGACTCCTGAGTTCCCCAGAGCAGACAAATTGCAGCTCCAAGCTCTTGCTGCAGCACAGAGTAAGGACTATCTGCAGCTGCTCAGATTCAGCTATTTCTGGTAATGCAGCATGCAGCACTGCCAACAGAGCCTCCACTAAGGGGTTCCTCAGGCAGGAAGAGCAAAGCATTCTTCTCAAAACACTTGAGTCCCTTCTAAAATGTCCACAAAACACAAAGCACTTCCTCTTTCTCAGCTCCTTCCTTTCTACTTTCTGCTGTGATGCCTCTAAAATGTTCACTAATGGCCCGTGGTCCTTTTCAGTTCTCCTCTGCCCTGGAGGGAGAGTTTCTCACAACACGTGCCCAAGGGCAGCCAGAGCTTCTGCCCCAGGAAGGTTGTACTGACCTTAAGAGCCTCTGAGAGTTCTTCACTTGAGCGTGAGAATTACTGGAGGATACAGGGTGGAGAAAGAGAGCAATTCTCTCATTTCCAAAAGATTTAATCTACCCACAGGCAACCCCTTAGGAATTAAAATGTTCTTCAGTGCCCTGAGGACAGAGTTTGTCTATCAGCCAACGCCGTGCAGAAAGGCCCAAGGAAAAGCAGTGAGAAGACATTTTCCTATGCGTGCCTGCAAAGGCACAGCTGCCATTCTTGTGCACTGCATGCATCTGAAAAGCAGCATCCATGCGGATCCCGGGGGTCCCAACTGAACTGCTGTGTTAGTTGTGAAGGGCTTGGGTGCTCCAGGAATCCTTATGCACAAACCCAGGGTAGGTGCTGAGCTGTCTCATCACTGCATTAGTTAAAAAAGCCTAGAAAGCAGCTTCACCCAGGCAGCAGGGGCAAAATAGAGCTTTGTGAAAAAACAGCTTGTTAAAGTTGACCTAGAAGCCTCCTTTGGGTAAAGGGGTAGGAAATGATCAGGTGGCCAAAGATAACAAGGATAAAATATCGCCCAGCAGGATTTAGTGATCGTTTAGACTGGAGAATAACCAAGCCAGGCCAAGCAGCAGGGTGGGTGAATGGAGCCAGGCAGAAAAGTGAAGCAACCCATGAAACCCATGAGGCTGACTGAAGCGGGGAATCGGCGTCCTGCCAAGGGGGGGATGGGGAGCGGGTGACAGCCAGGCTGGGTCAGAGCAGCAGCAACAGCCATACTCACTCAGGCACTGCAGACCACTTTTATTCCTGAGAGGTTTGGCACACAGCGAGCAGCTGGTGGCACTGGAGAAAACCCCTGGCACAAGCTGGTGCCGATGGACCTCTTTCCAACTCTCTTTTGGCTCCTTTGTTTCTTTCTCCTTCTCTTTTGATTGCTCTTTGTTCTTACCCTGGAAGGAGAGAACAACAGCTCCGTTACACCTTGCACTGCTCACAGTTTGTTGGTGAAGCCAAGCAGGAGGACCCTGGCACAGAGCAGAGCAGTGCGTCTCTCCCTCACCTTATCCTTCTGCCAGGACCCGGTGACACGGCTCCGCAGGGAACTCAGGCGTCGCATCACCTTTGTGCCTTTCTCTGCTTTCTCACTCTTTCCACTGTCCTCATTTCTGAAAAAGACCAAAACCATCTTACCTAAGGAGAAGATAACTGGCCAAGCACAGTTCAAGGAGATCGCTGATGAAGTTTATCAGGATTGCCTTAGCACCCCATCCCTGGGCTCTCCACCCCCTGGAAGACCTGGTTTAACATCCATCATTATTGAAAACAAGGACATGAGCCTTTGTATTCTGTCCAGCTCTGGTTTTGGTTGGAGCCATGCACAGTGGGGCCCCAGTCCAGGCTGAGCCGTGGCAGACACCAATATTCCGTGTGCACCATTAGTAGAGCAGAAGAGCTTTGATGAAGGGGGACTAAAAATAAGAGTCTGCTCCATGGATGCAAAGCGTGTGGATTCCTGCCCACCTCACTTACTCGTTAGACAGGAACTCAAACCAGGTGAGATTCTGCTGGGAAGAATCACTGCCTTCTTGCACACAAGCTCTCTTTTTCGCCCTGTTCATGGAGAAGACATCAGACACACAGCAAAAGACACAAGAGCAGATCTTTGGAGACGGGCAGAGATACAGAAGAGGTATTTGCATATTCATGCAAATCATGCCTGGCTTCACTGGAAGGATATGGTGATTCTGGTACCCTCCCTGCTTGACCACTGGGCTCTGCACCTCATCTGAGGGTAGATCCCAGGTAGAACAGTGACCTCCCTGCCCAGATCTCTCTACCAGACACACTCACCCGTGATACTGTTTCAGCTCCTGAAGAACCTGCTGTACTATTAGCCTATGAGGGATAGAGCAGAAGAAAAGCAAAAAATTAGAAAATTTCCTTGCAAAGGAATTCTGCATCCCACAAAGAATCAAGCACTGTTCTACAACCAGCTACTGAGCTGTGCCCAGCATAGAGTGGGATCTTCCTTATGGCTTGTTGATGGATCTCCAGTAGCTCAGATGCACACAAAAATCTGTCATCTCAAAACAGCCAGGACTGACAATACCTACACTTGGTCTGGGGACACATGGTCCTTCTCCAGCATCTCCAGAGCAGGGGGTTCAACACCTGGAACAGAAAACACTCTCAGCAGACACCCTGGTTTTCTGTATCACACCTTCCTTCTCCAGTCTGCATTACACTGAATTCCTGCTTGCAGCTAGGTGATGGGGGCTGGCACCACCCAGAGACCCTCCAGCCTCCCTGCATGGCTTTTCTTCCACTTATTTCTGGACAATTCTCTACATTCGTTCCTAGGATACTGTCATTGACTTGTGTAAGTGGGGAATGACCAATACATGGCAATGAGTCACTGGGGACATATCTGTGCTTAGACTGCTCTGAACTGAGATCAGACTCCAAGTCAGCTTGACTTCATCTGGGTGCTTCTGGGGACCACATGGAAGAGAAGGGCAGAGGCTGTCTAGACTTGCAGAGGCTGCATCTCTGGTTTTATAACTCAATCACAGATAAGCTGAATTCATTGGAAGCTATTCGTGTGGTCTGTACAAACCTTCCATGGCTGAAAGAGAAGTGTTGAAACCACAGGGCGCCTGGGGGGAGGCAGCCTTGCAGGCTGAAGGGATGGACAGTGGCCTCAGTCTCTTCCCATCACCGACACGTTCCTAGAGTAGTAAAAAGTCACGGACATCTTTGGTCCTTTGTGCACCAAGAGAGCTTCCATAAGGGCACAGCCGGCAAGGTGCAAGGCAGGGAATGGGGCTCCGATGCCAAGTGCCAGCAGTCACCCCTGCCTTCCCACAGCCCCCCACCCTGTGTGCCCACCCAGCAGCGCTGCACCCCCTCGCACACTCACCGCCTCCCCTGAGCCCAGGCTGGCCGTGCCGCCGGGTCGCAGTGGCTCTATCTGCACTTTGATCACCATGCTGCCCGCACTGCTGCTCCAGGCTCCCTGCTTCCCCCCGGGCAGCTGCAGGGACACACGAGGCTGTGCGCAGGACCCGCTCCCTTTCTCCGCCTCCTCCTGCTCTGGATCACTGCCTCTCTCTGTGGTATCCAAGCTGAACCTAAATCAGCAGAGAGTAAGAAGCCAGCTTAGAAGGCCATCCCATAGTGACAGGCACAGCACAGCCCTGCCGTGTCCTGGCAGTCCTAAAAGGCCTACAGATAAGCCAAGGAGGGCCACCACAGCAAGCGTATGGGAGGGGGAATGCCGGGAAGAGTCAGCTTGGACACCGAGAAAACAAAAGCATTTTGTCTGGCTGCCCTCAGCTGGTCCATGAGCTCCTCAGTCACCTGGGATGTCCCGTGCTGGGATGTTCAGCAGCTCCTGGGACTCCACAGCTGTCTCACCCTTGTAAGAGCTGCTGCCCCACTGGCTGCAGTGCACTGTGGGCATTTAGAAATGGCAGATGTTGTCGTTTGTCGACTCACCAACGTGGAGTCATGTCGTAAATCCTGACTCTCTGGTCCCAGCTTTGAGGAAGGGAAAATAAACCTTCTTCTGGGAAACAAGGGGCAGGGCAACCCCCCAGCACCCCACGGCTTCCTGGACACCGAATGCTGCTGCAATGCCAGCAGTGCAGGTACAGAATGGTGGGTAGGGCTTGGTGGAAAATCTTACTCTCTGCAGCAGGTTCTGCCTGCAGCTCGCTGCTGCTTTGCTCCCACTGCCAGGCTTCAGGAAGCACTTGCTTAAAGGACAGCAGGGCACGTTCCCCTTCCCTGCCCCTCCACTCACACGTGCTTCATCACTGATTGAGGAGACTGACGCAGACGGCCGCTCTGTGCCACCACTACTCGTGTGCCTGTTGCTCTGTAAACTGTGAATGATCCCCGGCACATGGCCCAACAGTGGGTCTGAGAACCAAAGACAGAGCTTGATAAAGGACTGCCAAGATTTTGGGCTGAGATAATTTTAGGGTACCTTATAAAGAGGAGAGATATAAATAGTCATTGCTGGCTTGCACCTAGCTCCCAGCCAGCAGAAGGATCAATATATTTGTCAGCAGGGTGAACGTGCATGCAGGAACCCAAAGCAGAACACTGCAGGCATGGAGCACGGCAGTGATACCAGGCCTGGAAACCACTCCCAGCTCAGCATCAGGACACGCATTCACCCTCTTCTGCAGCCATGGAGGGCAGGGGGACAGAATGGTGAGGCCCTGGCACAGGATGCACAGAGAGCTGTGTGTGCCCCATTCCTGGAGGTGTTCAGGGCCAGGCTGGATGGGGCCCTGGGCAGCCTGATCTGGTGGGATACAACCAGCACACGGCACATGGTTGGATCCAGATGATACTTAAGGTCCCCTCTGACCAAAGCCATTCTATGATTCTATGATAAGAAGAGAAAGGTGCTGCCTCTCTTTATCTACTGGAGTGAGCAAAGATCCCTCTGAGCCAGAGGCTGAAGGCTATCAGGGCAGCTGTGCTGTTCAGGAGTCCCCTCCAGCCAGAAACAAGCTCTTCCCAGAAGGGAGGTCCTGGGCCCAAGACCAGGACAAGAGATTTTCCTATTGCCAAGAGATATAAAAGCTCCCTGCTGCACAATCTCTGTCTCTGAAATCACGCAGCAGCAGTGCTCTAACTCCACCTCAGGCAGCACCATCCTGTGGTATGCACCAAATGTCCCCTCATGGGCTGTTACCTGCGCTTGCAGTCCACAGGTGACAAGGGGCTCTCCCAGCTGTGCCTCCTAGAGGTAGACATGGATCTCACCAACGTGGGGAAGGACTCCGAGGCCTCCTGAAGGTCCGAAGCTTCATCTTCCTCCGCAGGACATTCAACAGTGCTGGCAGCTTTGTTCAGAAAGTGGCAGTCGGCCTCACCATAACGCACCGAGCAGGAGATGGGATTGGAAAAGGCAACATCCACAGACATTTTTCCCAGAGCCCCTGATCTCTCCTCCAATAAGCAAATGGCAGATGCAGCCTGGGGGGCAGCTTCTGGCCGTGCTGCCATCTCTGGCACTGTTTTGTTATCTGGTGGGCTCAGAAGCCCCAGGTCTTTGTAATACTCTGTGCCGTGCAGAGCGGAGTCTGAGAGGAGATCCTCTGTGCTGCTGTGTAAGTCTGCTGCTGGGACGTCCAGCTCTGTGGAAGATGAGTCCTCCTGCAAAGGCACAAAGGCTCATCCTGAGCACAGAGTCCATCCGAGATGCTCGCATACCTCCTGCCAAGGGGCACTTCCCATGCTGGGGCTGCTCTTCTGCATGGACCTGTCCCATACCCACCCGCTGAGCTTGCTCCAGGGACCTACGAAGGTTGCTTCCACCCTAACACCTCTCCATGCCTCATTCCCACTAATGCTCAGCAACAGGAGCACTATAACCTTGTATCCCTAGTTAGCTTGGGTCAGTACTCCTTTCTCCCATCCCTACTCCATCACAGACCCTGCTGAATATGACACTGACCCCTCAGTTTGCTAAGCCCAGCTGCTGCCCTGCATGGTGATAGTGGAAGGAAAGAGGACACTTGCCTTTTCTTCGGCCATGCTGGTGAACAAGGTGTCATCCTCAGCAATCAGGGATGGGAGGAAACGCTTGGGGCTGTGGTACTCCAAAGCAGAGGGACTGCGGTCAGCGAGCTCCCGTAAGCACGGCTTGCAGTCAGATCCTGCAAGACACAGAGGATCACAGTGTGCCATGGGATGGCCAGGGTCAGCCCTGCACAGAGGGGTGGCATCGGACAAAGCCCTCTGCCCCCTTGTTCCTTGTGCTCCCAAGGATACTCATGGGCGGTAGGATGGGAGGACTTCAGGCACCAGTGAATCATAGAATCAGTAAGATTGGAAAAGACATCTAAGATCAAGCCCAAGCATCGGCCCATCCCCACCCTGCCTCCGACCCCCATCCCCAAGTGCCACATCTCTGCAGCAGTGGAAAAGCGCGGCTCTCCCGATGGCAGCTCGTTCCTCTCCACGTGGACATTCCCAGCACTGGGTGGGTGTGAGCTGAGTGTGTGCACAGCATCCAGTGCTCATTGAGAAACAAAACCACGGTCTGGCCTCAGTGCGCGGCGCAGAACATCGCCCAGCTGACTGCAGCACATTCCTATGCAGCGAGAGACAGTGTAAACCTTCGCCACCATCTGAACCATTGCATATGACTCATGGAGGCCTTTTATTCTTCTGAGATGCACACAGCTGAGGGGAGTGGAAAGAGGCCAGGCTGCCGGCTGCAGTGCAGGGCTGAAAGCGTGGGGAAAACAGCGAGAGGTCGTGAGTGACCACATCTATCCAGTAGGAACAGAAAGGCATGAAACTGCTAGAAACCCAATGTATTGCAGGAAAGTGAATTGTAAAAATGTTAATGTGACGAAGATCCTAACAAGAAACCATGCATTCTCCTGCAAGCTTTAATGCTGCATGATGCAGCCTGCAAGTAAGGAGTGCATGGTGCCAGAGCCCAGAAGGCAGCGAGCACCAGGGAGAAGCTGGAGGTTTGGGTCTGCAGGCACCAGCTGTTCTGTGTGAAGCAGTGTTCGTGCGTTCAAACGTGTGCAGCTCTTTAAAGGGGCTTTAAGTTGTACAGCAGAGAAAACAGCCCAGTAAGGCCTTGTTTTAATTAAGAGTGCCTTAGCTGTAAGGCTGGTTAAGGGTCACCCAGTGAGCATTATCATCACTTTCTGATTTCCCCTCTTCAGATGGCAACCAAAAATCAGAGTGCTGGCCAAGCAGTGCACGTTCTGACACAGCCCCCAGGGAAGCTGAGCAGCCAAAGGCATCGGTGGGTGGCAAAAGCTGTTGAATCCAGAAATGGGCTGGGATTGAGACCGGGGTAAGCTGATCAAGGGGAGCAACCAGAGGGCTGGGGAGGTGTGAGGGGGTGAGGACAAATGTTTCTTCTCTAGAAGCACAAGGAGGGAAGCAGGAGGAGGCTGCCTGCCGTCACAGTCTCTTGCAGCCTCAGAGAGAGGAGCAAGGCCTGGAAAAGCAGAGATGGAGCTGTGAGAGCTGGTGAGTGCTCAGCCTGACAGAGGCCAGAGCCCTGCGGGTTGAGCTGAAACAAAGGGGTGTTTTCCTGCAGGGTGGGTCGCGGCCGTGCCAAAGCTGGCTCCACACCAGGCTCCATCCTGCAGCTCTGAAGTGGGTCCCTGGATCAGAGTCAGCTCCTCGGAGGCCTGGAAAGTATTCCCTGTGCCGTGCAGAGCTCTGGCTTTGGCTGTGATGTGCCCTGCAGTTGATGCGCCCCACAGCTCCACACACAGCTCATGTCCGTCCCCCCCCCCCCAGGCACTTCAGACACTGCTGTTCAACACACGATAAATCAGGTTTGCAGCCAGTGGCAGTGAGCGCAGCACAGGGACCGTTGGGCACTGGCACGTGGCTGCGGCACTGGGGACACCATTTTAGGCAATGTGTGAGAGCCACGTTGGATTCTGGCTCCTTGCATTTAGGTCCTCCGTTGGTGACCCTGGGCTGCCACCGTGCAGGGAGCACAGGGATCTGGTGGAGGGGCTCTTTGGGAGAACGCATTTTCAAGCATCAGGTTATGGCAAGGTGAACAAGGAAGGAGCATACAGGAGCTGGGAGCATCCCTGTGTCTGAGATGGACGTGGTCACCCCTCTACCAGCAGGAAGGGCACACCCCAAGGCCCTGCCTGGCTGTTGGAAGGATGCTGCTCCATCTTGCTACCGCAAGGTGCTTGGGGAATGGCCCTGCAGCTCCCTGGCACAGCCAGGCACCTGTCTTCACGTTTCCTCTGCTGAAGCTGGAGATGAGATGACAAAATGACACTTCCAAGAGCACACGCTGTTTGGTGTAGGGGAACATTAAGCAGATTAGGTATTGCAGTTGCTTAGTTCGCCTCTGGCCAGGAACCATAAAAGGTTATTGCTGCAGGGAGCAGCTTCACCAGAGGAATTCCCAGGGCAGAGCTGGGGACGAAGCATTGCACACGAGTGGGGCAGTGCTGGGCTGGACTTTGCAGAACGTGGAGATGCTGGGCTTCTGCCTGGGGAGGAAGGAAGTGGCGACCAGCATCCCCAGCACGCAGCAGTCTGAGGCAGTCTTGGGGTGTTTGGTGCCACTGGGAAAGTGGGACCCAACAGCTGAGTCCAGAAGGAAGAAGAAAGCAGAACAAAGCCGGGCATTTCCCAGCAAATGGGGATAGAGGCTGCTGCTAAGCTCTGAAGGCATCACAGATAGGAACAGAGCAGCATTTGGTCCCCCTGGCTCTGCCCCGCTGGCCCAGCACAGCCCCACGGGATGATCAGAACGAGAGGGGTGTTGAACTGCAAAGAAGTGCTGAGCTCACTGTGCCAAAATCGGATAAAGCGCAGCACTTTGCCCGCGCCGGGCCCCAGCTCATCGTGTGCTGGCAGAGGTGGGGATTGGCTCATGCGACCGGGGCTGAAGGAGGGGAGAAGATAAGCTGTCCAATGCTGCAGCAGGCTGCACAGCAAGCAGCCTTATCGCTACCTTTGGGACCTGGTGCTCCGGGCACGCGGGGCCAAGCGACTGGGGAGGCAGCTAGGGGGACTCAGCAGGGCTGAGAGGGGTTCGCAGCCCCCGATCTCCTCCTGGGCACAGTACTGCCCACGCATTGAGCTCAAGACAGCTGTGCTGGAGATGCTCCTCAGAGCGGTCGGTACTTGTGGACACTGAGGCTGATGTATTTTGCACAGGGAGCCTGGTTGAGCCTTTGCAGTGAGCCCAGCACGGTGTGGAGTGCCCCAGTGCAGGGCTGGGGGCTGCTCCTGCTCCAAACCAGGCAGTTTGGAGAGAAAAGCAGTGATGTGTGTCTCAAGCTCTAATGCCACACAGATAACCGTACCCAAAAGTGTTGGGCCTAGGGCAAAGTTTGCAGTGAGAATGGCAGTGTCCAGCTCCCCTGGGATCATGGACATCTCCTGTTCTGGGGCTCTCCCCTCTCCCTTTTCAAGTTGCAGCTCTGTGCAGCAATGAGGCCAGCTCACACGACCACTGGATTTCCCATCCCAAAAGCCTCCATGACCTGGCCCAAGGCTCCTCAGCCCATTCTGAGGCTGAAGGAGCGTTTTGCCCAACATCTCCTGGGACACCAAACTGAGCACACAACACGAGGCTCAGCCCTCGGCCGGCAGCACGCAGACAGCTGCCTGAAGGCTCTGGGACCTCCGGCTCGCTGGCAGCAGCAAAACGTATTTATTACAAAACCAGAAGACTGATATTTAACCCATTAGCCAGCGCACAAAGGCATTGACGTGCCTTGAGAAGGATCCGCAGCAGAAGGATCGGCAGAAACTGACACGTAAGCAGCGTCCCCGCAGAGAGGAGCAGTGGGCACCGGCGCTGGGGGGACCCCGAGCTCCCTGCTGTCCCCTCCGCCCCGCTCGGCTCAGCCCCCTCTCCCCACACACACGCTGTTACCTCGTTTAAAGGACCACCGCTTCTTCCAGCGCTTGGAGAACGACGGCCAGGAGTGGTTGAGCAGTGAGTCCGACATTGGGGCACCCCCTGAGCCCCACGTATGGACAGCCCTGAGCCGGAGAGGACGGCACAGAGCACAGCGGAGCTCGGTGCAAGTCTAAGGCAGCGCTGCAAGCTGCAGCCCAGGGGCTGCCAAGGGGGGAGTGGAGCAGCCAAGTGTTTTGTCAGAAGTATCAGCTGATGGGAGCTGCAGCCAGAGAGAAATTCCTGCTCTCCGGCGTTCCCACCTGTGTGACAGCTCCGGGACTTCCTGCGGCGGAGGCTGAGGATTGGTGACCCCACGGCACACAGAGCCCTGGAGTGCTGGTTGATGGATGCAGGTGGAAGCAGAACACGTGCACCCAAACCTGCCCCGAGCTCCCTGCTCCACCCTGTCATCTGGAGCCACTCTGAGGCCAGTGGGAGCCAACTCCAATCTGCCCCCAGACACCAAAATCCCATTTTGCTGTGTCTGAGCCCCATTGCCATCAGCTCCCCCAGCACAAACTGGCTCCAGGCTCTGCTCCCAACCCCTCACTGTGCTGACAGGGCCCGGTTTCACCCTTGTGCTGCTGCTGGCCTGCAGGACTCTCTCCTGCTGTGCAGATTGCAGCCTTGCAAGGCAGAGCCTCTGGGGCTTGCTTTGGGGTGGTGTCGCACAGGGGTGGATGGCAAAGAGCATTTCTCCACCCAGCTGCAAACCCCAAAGCATCGCCTCCCATGCAGCTATAGCAGGGATCCACCCATCACTTGGGGGCACAGCCACAGGGGGCTCAGAGCCCAGTGCCGCCCAAAGGGAACCAGGAGCTCCCTATGGGTTAAACCCCAACCTCCCGGCGCTGGGGTGAAGCTGCTTCCGCACAGAGCCTCGAGGAAGCCGCGCAACAGCCCTGAGATGGAGCTCACACAACACACCCTGGAGGAGGACAGCAACTCACCCTGAGGGCCGCGGGCATCTCCAGCAATGTCCCCGCACAGCACAGCCGCACCCCGCAGCCCGGATCCTGCAGGTGCACCGCGGGCAGCAGCCCCTCATTGAGGAAGGAAGATCCACACCGCCGGGCGGCTCGCGGGGGCCTCGGGCTGCACCGCTTCACCGCTTCCCCTTTCGGAAGGCGCAAACAAAACCGCCGCGCCCATACCGCTGCTCCTTCGATGGTGGCCCTATGGCAGGGGATGGGGCCGTGGGGGTCCGGCCGCCCTTTCCGGAGTCGTGCACCCCAAACCGCCCCCTGCGGGGTCCTGGGAGCTGCTGAGCGGTGCTGGGCACGGCGACTGCGGTTGCAGCAAACGGCTTCCTGTTCCGTTCGGAGAAGAAGTGCTCTGCGTGCTCTGCAGTGTGAGCCCGGCACGCACAAGCTGTGCCCATGGCTCCTCGCACCGTGGGCTCCCAGGGCTGTGTGCTGGCAGAACCCCGGCCCAGCAGTCCCTGACCTGGTACTGAAGCAATGGGAGGAACCAAAGCACAGAGATGATGGCGGCGGCCGTTCGCTTTGTGCCACTGAGCCCCACGCACGCACCTCTCCCTGCAGCCCCATGCACACGCTGGCCTCAGCCAAGCCCTAATCAGAACAAGATCAGCTCACACTCCAATTACTCAGAGACCGCAGCTTTGGCAACGCTTGGGATAGCAATTACCCCGTGCTCCAGGAAACCACAAGAGCAAAGAGGAATTAAGGTTTCGTTTCTCTAAGTCCACAAGAGCACAATGTGTCACAGCAAGGCTGCTCAGACACCGGGCCGATGGGAGGGACAGCGCAGTGACCCCAACCGAGTGAGGATCAGAGCTCATCCCCTCCATCCACAGTGGCAGACGTGGTTTGGGGCTGAGTGAAGCGGCGCACCTGGAGGAGCGATGAGGGACACAGACATCAGCGCCCGCCCGCATCGCCGCCTGCAGACCTCTGCGACACCAAGGCCACGCTTTGTTTGCATCCCCTGAGAGCAAGCCTGTGTCTGGAGATGCAATTCCCAGACATTTCCGAGTATGCTCCTTTCTCATCGCTCTTGCAATGACAGAACTCCAGATGGGCTCAGAGGCTGCACTCGGCCCCATCCAGCGCCACGGCTGGATGCACGGCAGCACTAGGTGGCATCAGCTCTGCACAATCTCTGCTGATGGACATCACTGCACATCACAGCGCTGGAATTCACCGCAGACCAACCGGGGTGGGGAGTGCCATCGGGGGTGGCCACCACCTCTCAAAAGAAGGAGCGTTCTTCACAAGGACTGCGTCACGTTGCTCACACTGGCAATTCATAGCACGGGATGGGGAGCCTCTGAGCCCCAAGCTGAGCCCTGAGCTGAGCCCCGTGGCTCTTTGGGCCTTACACCACTCATTTTGTAGCCGAAAGCATTGCATGCTCTGAGCTAGGAACTCAGAGCTTTCCCTGTGGTAAAGCAGCCTTTGTTGCTGCAGAGACAGCGGAAACCAAATGGAAGTTATTCTTGGATAATTTATTCAGAATTTTAATATAAACCGTCAATTGCTCAACATTCTGTCACACAGCAAGGGTGTTCTCTTCATACTCAATGTTATTTTCTGTGCACGTCACTGCTTGGCTCTTACATACGAAAGCGATAAAATAAAGGGGAGGCTTTGAGGGTTTTTTCTGTTTTTCTTTTTAATCGCGGCACATTTGATCCTTTATTTCATACAAGACGGGTCTGCAATGCGATCTGCAATACAGTCTGCATGCTGTGAGCTCAGATGGGCGGTGGGGAAGGTGGGAGCAGCACAGCGAAGCTCTGCCACAGCACTCAGGGCGCTGCAGGCAGATCAGAGCTCGCTTTCGGCTGTGTTGGACTCCGCCCCCCCACAAACAACAGCACTTTGCAAACAACACCAAAATGCGGCGTTTTCATCACGGCTCACCTTTTTCAAACAGCCTGAGAGTCGTCAGCGGCTGCTTTGCAGGTGATGGGAGAAGCGTTTGGAAACAACGGTGGTTTGAAGAGACTTTCAGGGACAGTTTGGAGGCTTTGGGAAGAGGCCCGGCTCAGAATGCTGGGCAACACAGAGCTCAATGAGCGCCAGCGCTGGGGCTGCAAACCCACCCAGTGCTGCACAGCCGTCAGGGGGTCTGCAGAGCTTTGCTGAGCCCCCACCCTGTGCTGCAGCCCTGCGCGTAGGCAAAAAACGTGACCATGCTGTAGGAGTTGATACTAACTTTATTATACAAGATTTTAAAAGTCATTTCTCGACCCGTCCCCCTATCACTTGCATTGTGCTGCAGTTATTTTGCTGAACCTGCAAGAGTAAGTGCTTACTTTTGAGAAGGACAAGCAATTTAACTGTAAAAAGAAATGCACACTGAACGACAGCAGATCTGGTAAAACCGGCAGCTCCCAAATTGCATTGAAAAGTCCCATTCCTCCACACGTCCGTCTGAGCGGAGCCACCGCAGAGCAAGCAGAAGCTGATAAAAAGGCCAAATTAATTCAGTTCATACGGATGCTGAACGAATCCTGCTTTGAATTTCACATACTTCTGAAGTCGCTTCCAACCCATCCGAGAGCCCCTTCCCCCGGCGCACAGCGGGGTGCTGGGGCACAATGCATCCTCCTCTCTGCGAGGGGCCAGGCTCACTATTGGGTGTCACTGCTGGCACTGACAGCCCTGGAGGACCTCAGGGTCCGGATCCGCATCGCAGGATGTTCAGGGAACCCATGGGCTCTCTGCCACCCCTACCATGGGGGCTTGGGGGTAACTGCCACAGCCCCTTCCTGCTCCTCTTTGCCATTCTCCTTCATCACTCTTCAGTCAGTAACACAGTAAGCAACATTTTCCAAAGAGATACCAACATTAAACGCAACAAAAGTAAAATTAAGCAAAGTGCCCCATTACTATAATACAGATTTAGGAGGAAAGAGATCTACTACCCACCAATTTCAAGTACCCTACAGCAACCATCGAGCAGCCTCTTCCCTATGCACACAGCACAGCACGCCCTCCTTGCAGCTTGGTCTATTTCCTACCACGTTTCCCCACCCAGAGCTGGCACACAGTTTGCAATATCACACAATGAGCTCTTCTATTTTACAACACAATCAGTATTTACAAGCAGCCACGCTGGGCTTTTAGCCTCGCAGACAAGCTTTGCAATGCTGCACTGTACGGCAAGAGAAGAACCGGGTTTGCAAGAGGCGTCTGGGAGGCGGGCAGTGAATGGAACAAATGTTTCTGGGACCTCTCCAGCCCCCACAACAACACCTGCTGACAGCACACAGCAAAGCAGTGCCGTGGCTTCCTGCTCTGCGGGCTTTGAAAGCCGCGATGCTGCGGCTGCTCGGGGCACCTCTTGCAGCTCCCACAGGGCTGCGGCTGCTCCCCAGTGCGTGCAGCTCTGTGCTGGGACAGCAGCCCTGCAGGCAGGGAGCACCCTGCACCATGCTGAGCTGCCCTGCAGGGAGGGCCTCACGTGGCAGCTGGTTGCAGAGGGTTTTCCCGAACTCCAAGCTGGGCTCTATGATGTTCCTTTGCTCTTCCTAATCCCGCAGCTGAGCATCATCTTTTACAGCCAACGAGTGGCAGTTGGGGCTGTTAGTTTCCATCAGGGCGGAGTGCTGCGGCTGAGGATATCCTCCCTTGGCTGCCCCACACCGCTCCTGGCCAGGAGCAACGCAGGAAGGACAGCAGTGGGGCTGCCGTGCACAGCGCTGGGTCCAACCACTGCTGCTCTCAGTGAGGACGACTGCAAGGCCCAACGCACAGCCCCACACCGGGCGACTGCAGCACTGCGTGTGCCCACAGAGCCAACAGGCATCAGCCGAGCTGCGGAGCCAGAGCCAGCACAGGCCTGGTGCAAACAGTGCTCTATTCCTGCAGTTACAGCCACTGCAGTTTAAGATGCCAGAACAGCGGGGAGGGCTCACTGCAGGCGGCCGCCGCCTGCCCCTCTGTTCACAACGTCCATTTCAATGGGTCTGTTTTCGTGTTTGTTTTCTTTTCCAATCACAACAGAACTAAGATGATAGCAGAGTATCAGATCCAAATTTGCTGCTGCGCATTCGGAGCTGGAAGCAGTTTCCTTTGGTCACTACGACTAACAACAGCGATCAGCAGTGATGGAGCTGCTCCATCCGCTCCCTTCCGGCCCCAGAATTGGGATCAGCTGATACTGGTTTCGCCGACCCTCAACAGGTCCAGCCCACAACATCAGAACAGGTTTTGAGGTGCGCAGTATTAAAAATATCCTTAAGAAACACTGAGGTAGACTGCACCACAACAGGACAAAACGACCCCACCGACCCACCTGCCCCAATTTCACGGATACAAATTTACAGATTCTGCATGTTTTCTTCAGCAAATTGATTTAGCTTTTTTTTTTTTTTTTTTTTTTTTTTTTTTACAGTGTTCTATATATTAAAATAAATAAAAAAATTCTAGTAAGAAAAACTTCTCTTCCTTAGAAAAGTGTGAGAATATGTCTTCTTTCCTGCAGTGTAGCACAGAGCTGCTGGGTAACAGTGACTACATGGTAAAGCAGAAGAAATGTAAACGAGGCCTTTGGAAAGCAGAGGCTCCCCCACACACGGCTGCTCGCAGTGCCCCAACCCCACGGCGTCCTGCTGGCACAGTGGGGCTCTGGGCTCCCTGCTGGTAACCTTTGCATTTCGCTCTCAGCATCTCCCTGCTCCCTCATCGGAGTGAGACGTGTTTCGATTTTCCGACGCTTTGTGCTTATCAGCCTTCATGCAAGCAGCAGCAGAACAAAGCTCGGTCCATACGGACCAAAGTCGACGTTCCCCACCAACACACGGCTGGGGAAACGTGTAGCCGGGGGGGGGGGGGGGCGGGCCGGGTCCCATCCAGGCCCCGCTCCATGCAGGGCCCCCACTCTCCCCCACTCTCCGCATCCACGTCTCCTGCAGCCCCCCAGCTCTGGCACAGCGCCCCGGGAGGCACGAGGGCAGCGAGGTGAAGCAGCAGCAGCAGCAGCAGCAGCAGCAGCAGCAGCAGCAGTGCACGGCGGCGCCCCACAGCCCAACCAGAGCCACCACCGCTCCGCAGCGCTGCGCCGATGCGCTGCACTGTATAAATCTTGAAAGTGTTTTACAAAGCCTTGTCAAGTATAAACCTAACATGTACTTCAGAGCTCCTAAAAGGGTAACCGGCTAAAATTAGTTCCTTCTGAAATCTTTGGACCACTTTAAGACCAAACAGTCCCCGAACTCTCCCCTCCTCGAAAGGACCATAAACAGTCAATAATTTATATGAAGTTAAAATTTAAACTAAAGACATTTTAAATATGTTACAACAAACAATATATATACTCGATGCTGTAAGGACAGAAAACGGTTTCTCAGGTCTGGGGACTCCTCCTTCGTTTGGTCTTGAAAGGACCCATAAATCTCAGATTTCTGCTCCTTTGGCTCTCAGCATATTTTCCTCATTTATTAATGAGAGAAAACCTACTCCCAAGAGTCCTCAGTATAAAAATAATCTGTGTAGGATTCGGTCACTCCAGGGAAACGGGAGAAAGAGAAGTACACGCTTCCGAGAAGAGGAAAGCTTCCGTGAGAACATACAAAACTTATGTACAAAAACCAGAAGTGTATATTTTGCTATACATATACACCCCACGTATGTATACTGCACACACGCACGCACACGCACGCACCCCTGGGCTTTAACCCACGGAAAAAGTACGAAAGCAGCAGCTCTTGGTCAATCTGAGGATCTGGCGCGTCCGACCGCGGTGTCGAACCTTCGGCTGTAGTGACGAGGATGCCTGAAGCCTGGAATTCTCCTGGGGCCGTTGCTGCCCCGCTGAGGTTTGTTCCACACCGTTACACCGCAGCTCAGAGAGCGGCAAATTTCACGGCTGTTGTTGGCAAACGCAGATGCTCCTCCTTCAGTTGAACTGACACGGTCGCTTCCTGTTTTGAAACCATGGTTACAGAAAGGAGAGCAGCCATGGAAACCTCTTCCATTTATGTTCACAGATAAGTCCACTGACAACCAGTCAACTTGGCAAAAAAAGGGAAAAAAAAAAAAAGTATTAATCATAAGATGATTAAAAATCTGAAGAGTCTGTAGATGTGTGTCATACACTGCGGCAGCAGTAACAAAGAGTCCTGAGATCTGTGGAGGGGAGAAAAGCAGACACAACCCTTGGGCCAAGGGAGGCGTTAGGAAGGACTCGACCTGGGCATGGAGAGGATCCGCCCGTTCTTCTTGCCACCGTTCATGTGAGTGTAAGGTATGTGCTCCTCGTAGTTCCCCTTGAGGGCCATGGAGGGCCCGTTGTCCCTCCCCAGGGCTTTGTCCCTCTGTGTGTACGAGGAGGGGTCGAGGGGGATGCTCTCCATGTTCTCGAAGTCCATCTCATACTCCTCTGTTTCCAGAGGTTTGTTCTCCTCGCTGTAGAAGAAGGAAACCTCTTGGAAGCTGGGGTGCAAATCCTCCTTCAGCATCTCAATGACCTCAATGAAGGTGGGGCGCATCTTGGGGTTGTACTGCCAGCACATCTGCATCAGGTTGTGCCTGGTGAGGGCAAACAAGAGTCGGGCATTGGAAGAAACAATTCCACGACTGGCAGAAACACACAGAGCAGGGCTGCTCTGCTGCTCCCCGACCCCTCAATCCCACTCCAGCCGAGGCCTCGGCTCTGTTTCCCATCTCCATTGGAAAATTCCATTCGTCCTCTCCCTGTTTTTTCTCTCTTTCTGTCTAGATTAAAAATTCCTTCCAATCCCTTCCACTGTTCCTGACTCAGCTTCCAAACGGTACAGGGCTGCAGTTCGTGCACTCCATGTGTGTGTGTGCACTCTTAGAGCCATCTCACAGTTTTTAATTCATTCAATCTTAACACAGCCTGAAAGTTTCTACAGCCACACGGAAAAGAGGAAGCTGTGCAGAGGACAGAGGCCCTGTGAACAACAAACCCAAGAGAAAGGCTGCAGCAAGAGGTCATGTGTTACCGTATCACAAAGAACAAACTTACAGATCTCCTAGGTACAAAAAAAGTTTCAAACTGGAGTTTGCACCAGGCAGGAGAGACGAGTCCCCAGGACAGCAGGCTTTTTTCATAAAGGTACTCACAAAACATGTTTATTTTTGAGTCTGGGAGCGCTGCTTTGGCCAGCAGTGGGGTGTGTAAGAGGCTGCTGGGAACAGGGAGCTACTATTGGCATTCCCTTTCCCAGCCAGGGCTCCTTCCCATCACTCTGCACACTGCTCCAGAGGCTCCTTACAGCCTTCAGTCCCAACACCCTGAACACTTACCAACAGGATTTCTTTTTAAACGCTTCAACAGCAGCAGCTCAGGGAGCATCTGGGTACGGCTGGGGGACGCAGTCACCGCCAGCCCACGGACACTGGACATCACAAGCAGTGGGGGACAGGAACCCCAACCCCATTCATCAGAACGCCTGCTCCAGGCTGCCATCCCCTCTGGGAGGAGCTTTGCACTCTGTCTTTAGACAGTGTCCTCTTTTAGGGCTATTGATGCAATGCTTACTTGCATTCTAAGCTTTTCCTGTGCTTTGAGTTTCACTTTCTCCAGTCTGCACTCACTGTAGGCCCCAGGCTGGTTTGATTTCCCCTTGCAGCATCAAGGGCTGGTCTCACTAAGGATGCTCTAATTAATGTCTGTGAGAGGTGGCTCACTAAATTCTGCTTTGTTTCTCCCCAGGAGAGAGGTGGGTCAGAAATGCCATCTGTGGGGCTGCCTGTGTTGCCCACGCTTTTCCCACAGCATGCAGCTCTGCTGACCGGCGCTGCTCCGCTACTTACAGCCTCTCCGGGCAGTTGTCCGGCTGATCCAGGTATCCTCCATCCATCACAAACTTCAGCACCTGTTCGTTCGAGAGTCCCTGGTACGGCTGCTCTGCTAAGCTGCTGATCTCCCACAGGACAACCCCAAATGACCTAAGAAAGAAACAAGACTCCCGGTGAGAAACATCCCAGAGATCCACGCTGAGTCCTGTTTTGGACAACACACATCTTCAAGAATTACTGCATTTTAAGAAAAGGGTTTCAGAACAAGGCCGTGTTCTGCCTGCACCACGTGCGTCAGAACAGTGAACCTCCCACCCAGGATCCACCTGGGGTCGCTGAGCACAACTCACCACACGTCTGAGTACGTTGTGAACACGCCGTCCTTCAGCGACTCGGGCGCCATCCAGCGCACAGGCAGAAGCCCTTTGCCGCCCTTTCGGTAATAATCCGTCTCGTAGATATCCCTGGTCATGCCGAAGTCTGACAAAAGCAATGGGGCTGTGTTCATGCCTCTCCTTCCATGCTGCTTCCACTGTACAACACCTCTTGATGCCTTCCTTGGGCACCAGGCCACTGCCACACTCCCAGCAGGGCTCCTATGCAACTTGCCATCACTGCTCACCCTGTCATTAACACTCAAAACTCCTCTTCCCTACAATCTTCCCTTTATGAATTACTACAGAGCTGTGACAGAGGCTCCAAAGTTACAATTTTCAGTGACAGATTCTATTCTAAACACCATTTTTATTCATCCCTTTGAATTAAGCTGAGTTCTTTTTGCCCATAATCCCACTGCTTTGGCTTTATGTCCAAAGAGGTCTGAAAAACCACCAAGTTGTCGGGTTTTCATTTATTTTTGGATTTTATATTTACTTATTCTAGATGGGTTTCAGTTAAAAACTGGCTCTTGTGGAAGAAAAATGACTTTCAAAAGGCTGGTCACAGAACGGCTCAGGTCAGAAGGGACCTTAAAGGTCATCCAGTCCCACCCCTGCCATGGGCTCCGTGTCCCCCAGCAGCTCAGGCTGCCCGAGGCCCATCCGTGGCCTTGGATACCTGCAAGGATTGGGCCTGGGCTTCACACACATCACAGATACAACGCACAGAATTGTCTGCTGACCGCGATCTGAATACCTCCAATTTTTACAGTGAAGTCCTCTGCAACCATGCAGTTCCGAGCTGCCAGATCTCTGTGAACAAACTTTTTGGCATTCAGATAGGCCATGCCGTCGGCGATCTCCGCAGCCATCTGGATCATTTCTCTCAGTGTTGGTGGTGGACGACCAGGGTTATTCTACAACAAACACGGCAGCGTTAAAGCACCAACCGAGCTGCTCTGTGCCACAGCACACCGCCTCTCCCCGTCCGTACCTCAGCGTCGGGTCTCAGAGAGCGCAGGTAGCTTTTCAAGTCCCCATGTGCCATCAACTCCATGACCACCAGCGTGGGTTGGCCCTTGGAGACCACCCCGAGGAGGCGAACCTGAGAGCAAAGAAGTTCTGCCAGGGCTGTGTAAGAGCACAGGGGGCAGAGCCCAGCTGTGAGAACAGGGGTGAGAACAAAGCCAGCGTGCAGAAGAGCCTGCAGCAGCACCCACGGCTCTGCCTGCACTTCTGACAGGGCAAAGGGAAATGATGCAAAGAGGTTGGTGTGCTTTATAAAATCAGACATGGAAAATCCCAGCTCTCTTCATCAATTGCTTCTGCAGAAAGGCTGCTTTTGTTACTGGAAAGTCAAGCTTTCAAAGCATTGAAGGAATATTAAAGGATGGGGCTCTCACTTGCCACCATCAGAGCCGCCGGCGACGCTTACCACGTGATGGCAGCTGAAGCCTTTCATCACAGAGGCTTCGTTGAGGAACTCGATGCGCTCCCGCAGGCTGGCCGACTCGTTCACCGTTTTCACAGCCACGCGGGTCTCCAGCTCTCCCTTCACGATGTCCTTGGCAATGCCCTCGTACACCATTCCAAACGAGCCCTGGCCCAGCTCACGGAGCAGAGCGATCTTCTCCCGTGGGACCTCCCACTCATCAGGAACATACACTGCCGAGAGACACGGACGGGTTGAGCAAGAGCCCTTCAAAAGACTTTGCTGCAGCAGCACCGCTGCAGGGCATGGAGGTCTGGGCTTCAAAAGGCAGCCATAAGAACCCCACCTTGAATAAGGCCCAGAAGCCCTCCTTGCTCTTACCATCACTGGCACTGAGGTATTCGGGGTTAGAGGACGCGTAGAGTGGCCCCGTTGGTCCTTCAGTTTGTCTGGAAGAGGGACGAGGGTTGTTTACTGCACACTGCTCAGATTTGAGCTGAATTTGACTAATTCCCACAGTGTGCAACAAACAGCAACTATCTCAATTTGCAAACATGCAAAAACATTTCCAGAACTTCATGTTACAATCATTATCTGAGTTAGAAAATAAACACAGTTACTTCCAACAAATAAAAAGAATCTTTAGATGGAAGTTCTGCTTGTTCTGACCGAAACGATGCACTCACCTCTTTTTCACAAGCACGTAAGCAGCTCCAATAATTCCAGCAATGATTATGGCAAAAATAATCGGAACAATTATAACA
This sequence comes from Lagopus leucura, assembly GCF_019238085.1. Classification (NCBI taxonomy): domain Eukaryota; kingdom Metazoa; phylum Chordata; class Aves; order Galliformes; family Phasianidae; genus Lagopus; species Lagopus leucura. Next base: position 830,399 of record NW_024962316.1, on the reverse strand, counting down.
GCAATATTAGGCTGAGCGTTCACTAAGAGAGAAAGAGAGAGTTGGAGGTATTAACACAGGTCTCAGAATTCAGTAAGATCTCTGCCTTGCATAAACAGGAGTGAACGTGGAGCTGACAGAGGTTAACGTGGATCAGAACAAGAGCTCAGAGTGCTGCTCAAGGAAGGAAACAGACACACTGCTCACTAACCCTGATTTACTGCAAGTGGACGCACTGGTAAACATTCCACGAGCCTCTGCAGCTCCCCGTGCACCGCCTGCATCCAGCAGCGATGCGGGTTCCTACCAAGGTTGAAATGCTGAGAAAGACAAAAGAACTCACGGTAATCAGCCACGTAGAAGTAGGTGGGCTCTGTCCAGGAGCCGTTCCCAGCCAGCGACGTCGCTCGGATCCGCACGCTGTAGTTTCCAGGCTGCAGCCCGCGCAGTTTGCAGCCCTGCTCGCTGGCAAAGTGCTTTCGGGACACGCAGAAGTGCGCTTCCTGCGGGAGGAGGGAAGGGCGCCTCGTGTTACTGCCCTGCAGCTCTGTAACAGGACGCTGGATTTCTCTCTCGCCTCCTCGATGAGCAAACGGACACAAATAGGGTTTTCACATGCTCAGGGCTTTTCTGAGGCAGCGGTTTGTCCTGGGTTTGTGTTTTACAGTGCAGTAGTTCAGATTACGCAGCGTGTGCCGCCTGCTGCTCCGCACCTCAGCCCTGAAACGCAAGCTGAGCTGGCAGTGCGCCGCCCGCATGGCTGCCTGCACCCAGCAGCTTTCTGCCTGTTGAACGCTTCCCTAATTTCTCTAAGCAATTCAGATGCACACAGCCAGCTCCTGTCCTTCTGCACAATGAAATTGTGAAAAACAGTCCATGCAGAATGTCGGCAAATCGGGTACCAGAGAAAATACATCACCACACCTTGTGCCAATAGGAGGTGTGTGCCAAAGGAAAAGGAGAGCTGGAGACAAGCACAGCTCCCTCCACGTGCAGCTTCCTGCTGTTAGCCACCACCTCTGCCAACACAGCCACCGCAGCAACACAAAGCTGCTTCCCATGTGTGCTGTGCGAAGGAACAAGCAGAAATTCTCACCTCTGCTTCCCCCAGACGGCCGTAATTCACTTCATACAGCACAATAAGGCCATTCGGCTCCTTGGGCTCCTGCCACTTCAAGTGCACGGTGTTTTTTTCAACCAGTTCATGGGTGACTGGACCAACGATGTCATCTGCCTTAGCTAAAAGTAAGGTCAGGATTAATGACGCTTATTTCATCTCTTTTGCAAAACAGACAGAACCTCATCCAACATCCCTTCCCATTAGGAAATAGAGAGCACCAGTCCTACACGATGCGATGGGTCAGTGGTCAGAACAGATGATCTTTTCCACCCTTAATGATTCTACTGTTCTGTATTTCTGCAGCTCTCATAGGAAAAGCAGCATTTTGGAACAGCTACCCAACGCAGAGCTCATCAAGCTCATTACCTTCTGGCATGGTCCTGGCACTGACATAAGCTGCAACGCTGCACCGGGACTCCTGAGCATCGTGGTTACAGGCATGGAGCTCAATGCGATACCCCGTGAAGTGCCGCAGCCCGGAGATCACCAGGGACTCCTTGAACTTCACCTTTTCAAAAGGTTTCTGTTCCTCTGCGCTCTCAGATGCTGCTGCAGAAGAGTTTGGAGAGGACGGGATGGTGGGGATCACCACGGTGGCATTTGCAATGGAGCCCAGGTCTCTTCTCTTCCTCGATGGCCTATTAAATAATATGACAACGTTATTTGCTACACCCAATACAAGCACATCCATCTGAGAACAAAGAGTTAAAACAGGAGAGCACAGGGAGCAACTGGAAACTCAAATAAGACCCATATTTGCCATGAAACACATTTTGGTTTTGTTTTCTAAGCAAGCAGTCCACCTCAGCCCCTGCAATGCACAGAAGGACGTAACCCTGGGACACCTTCCCTGCACAACTCTGCACACAGGGAAAGCTCATGTCAAAGGGATTTGCTGGAGGACCCACGCTCTGCCGGAGCTCCTCATGGCACACAGCACTGCTGCAATGCCCGGGGAGTTCATCTCCTCCACATTCAGCTGGGAGCAAACGTGGTCATCCCACAGACCCCGCTGCAGTGACCCGGGATGTTCCACACCTCCCAGGTGTCATAAAACCACATTGGAACTTGTCCATTTAGACTATGTTAACCTCTTCCTAAACCAAAACACATCCAGATCTTCTCAACAGCGCAAAGCAAAAGGCACAGATTCAGACCTCGCGCTGGTTGTGCTGTTTGCCAACCAAATGTCGCTTCTCAAATGATGCACTTCAGTCTGAAAATCAATTTTTTGCTGTTGTAAAAATAGAAGTGGTGTGCGATCACATCAATGCGCTGCACCCAGCACACAGAATCAATTTGGCAGAATTAAGAACTGCTCTGAAATGTCATTTTCTTGGAAACGAAAGGAACGAGGATCAGAACAGAACCGCCACCAGGAATGCCAGGTCCCAACCAACGTGGTGGATCAGCAATAGCTGCACAGAAGGAATTACTGCTGTGACACAGGGCTGTGTTTTGAGGGGACGATGATCTCTGTCTGTGTGTGCAGCTGTTAAAGGGCACAAAGAGCGACCCGAGCTGAACCCACACTTGAGGCATCTCCAGCCTCTAAAATTGCACCAAGTGATGGAAGCTCTGCTGCCGGACTGAGCACCGCCCCACTTCTGCCTCCTGGTGTGATGGATCCCACACAGCACTCACAGCAGCTCCTCCAAACAACGCACGGCGCTCAGCTGCTGCGGGATGACGCTGCTGCCAAGCAGCAGGGCCAGCAGGGTGCATTCCAGCTTTTCATTTGCTCTCCCTCTCATTACTAATTAACTCCAGAGGCACCGTTCTGGAGCTGCTGTTACCTCAGCACAGGTTATTCTGAGCACCCCCCCCCCCCCCCGATGAAGGGGCAGAGGGCAGAACTCTGGGCCCCCACTTCCCCACAGCAGAGCTGCACACGGCTGCTTACAAAGCGTGGATTCAGCTGCTCCTCCAGCTCAGGGGAATTTTGTTTTTCACAAGTAGATCAGTTATCTGATCACTGATGCAACACGCTGTAAAATACAAGAAGCTGTAGACGCAGCTCTTCCCTTACTTATTACCCAAGGCCTGCAGCTGTTTTCTTGCCAAATTCTCTTTTCCACACACCCACACCAACCACAGGCTGCCACTGCTGCCAGTCTGCCTTCCCCCATGCCGGCACACAAGGTCGTGTGTCTGTCCATACAATGAATGGATGAGGAAGCCCAGAAGAAAGCTGCTTTCAGTGCAAGTCATTTCCCAGACCTCATTCACTCTGCAGCCCTCTAATATCTGTAATGGCAGAAATGAGTGACAGAGACTGACAAAGAAGGACAGCGACAGAGAAGAGTGACGCTACTTATTCAGTAGCAGCGCTTGAGAGCAGACACAAAAATACATCCTGAGCAGCAGCCAGTTACTCCCCCTCTGCCTCTCAGGACTTTTATTACTTTTGAAACCTTTCCATGCTTTCCACAGAGTCACAGAGCTGCTGAGGCTGCAAAGCACCTCCAATGTGCCCCTGCACACAGCAGGGCAGCTGCTCAGGGCATCCGGCTGTGATGCCTCCACGGATGGTTGGAGGTTCCCCTCCTGGGCAACCTGCACTGCTTTCCATCGCCCTTCCACTCCAATCTCTGCAAAACTTGTCCCAATGTAAGAGCAATAACACAGGAAAGAAGAAACAAAGCATCAGGTGCTGACGGCCACTTTGTTCAGCTGCTAAGGGAGATTACAAAGCACACGGTGAAAAGGTATCCAGTAGCTCTGACTGGGAAAGTGGGAATGGCATGAAGCATTTGGACACTTGTAGTTTGCTTTGCCAGAGCAAACGGACCCACAAGACTTGTGATGGACTCCTGGAGCAGCCAGTTAGCTGTGCAGACAGTGAAGGAGCAATGGGGCAAGGAGAAATGGTTTCACACTGAAAGAGGGGAGATTTAGACTGGATATAAGGAAAAGTTCCTTATGGTAAGGGTGGTGAAGCACTGGCAAGGTTGCCCAGAGAGGTGGTGGATGCCCCTTTCTTGGGGACATTTCCAACCCAAACCATTCTGTGATTCCATGAGACGTAGGGGAGCAATTTCTCAGCTGTAATCTGCAGCCCTGCAGCATTCTGTTCTCTGCTGGCCTCATCTCCATGCTTCCTCCCCATGGCCAGCTGAAGGCTTTCATCTCAAGGGGAGGCCACACAGTGCTTGAGAGAGGATGAAACTGTTGGGAGCATGATTAAAAAGAACACGCCGTGTTCAGCTGTCAGGCTCAGGACAGGCTGCCCTATGGCAGGCAATAGGTGCACTGTGCACAGAAAAAACAAGACTCATCCACACTGCCACAGCCTGAAACCTGTCAGAAAAGACATGCAGGATGCACGTCAGAAGAACTGTATCTTCACTGCTTGCTCACAGCTTAAGGGTTTGTTTTTAAGATATCATTCAGTCTAGGGGCAGTAGAGGTTTCTTCCTTAGCAGGCTGACAAGGTGGCACATCCTGGTGATTGGTTTCTTCCCAAAATACATACCCCAGAAACTGGCCTGAGAAGCATCCTGGGCTGGCTGTGCAGTAAGGTTAAAATAAAACAAAAAGAAAAGAAAAAAAAGAAATCAGATTGTCAGAATCGTCTGCCTACATCAAGAGGAGTTTGGCTTTGTACACAGCTTGCTTCCCCTGTGCTTTTAAACACGATGTGTCCTGACACTGAAACCTGTCCTTCTGATCAGCACTAAAAGCTGCAAGAGGAGTGATGGGACAACTGCAGGCACCAAGTCGGACTCTCAGAGAAGAGGAAAGCACTCAAATAATAAACAACACTCAGTGCAGTAGGGTAGCTTTTGTCAGGCAGCTGCAAAGAAACATTTAATAGCTAAGGGCAGGAAGCAGAGAACAGATTGAGAGCACAGAATACATGACAGTGAAGAGGGTAAACCATTACAGACTAACCTGATTCCCAGCGCTCCCTTTGTCAGTTGCATACGAGGTGTGAAGACATTCAACACCCCTTAATGTGACACCGTGTGTGCCATCCAGAACAGTACATTCACCACCCACAGCAGTTGCACTCCTCGTGGTACTGGAGGTATTTCCCCCACTAAGCGTGAGGAAGACCGCAATACCGTGCTGAAGGACAAGGCTGTGGCGTGGAAAACTTCCATTTTTCTTTTCCTTTCTTTTCAACAGGATGAAAAGTGACCACAACATTTTAAGACAGCAAAAAAAAAGGCTGTTCCTGGCATCACACAAGTTACAGCGAGCTACGGGGCTTTAGATATTCGCGGAGCATTCTGCCCTTGATCTCAAGCTGAGGAGAATTCAGAGACAGAAGACAGAGCGTGACCTTCCAAATCCCAAGAGCAGCAGGAGCAGAGCTCAGCTCCCACCCCACAGCATGCAGCCACGGCTGCTGCTCGTACCTGGGGACGAACACCTCGTTGTGAAGGTAGTTCTCAAAGGTCTTGCGGAACGCAGACTCCTCCAGCTCCTTCTGGATCTGAGAGTCGGTTTTCGGACAGGAACAACATTCTCCACTGACATCCTCACTTTCGCTTTGGTTGTACTTCTGAGGGTCTTCAGATTCAAAAGGAGGAGACCACGTCCTTGAGGGCAGTTTTAATCCTATGGACAAAACAGTTTTACTGTCATTCATGCCAGAAGTACAAGTTCAATCCTACCAAGGTTCAAAACGAGTGTACACGAGATTCACGGCACATTCTGCCTCCCACACTTTCATATCCATGCTCACATTCCCTCTCTTATGACAGGGCTTTGATTCAGATCTGTGCTAACTCTGAAATGAAGCTTGGATGTCAGAGTTCTACCTCTGCTCCCCTCAGTTTGGGAACACGGGGCACCAGATTCTGGGATTTCTCAGTGGATCCTGAAAGCATTCCAAACCCCACGGCACAAAACGCCTTCAAAAATTAACTTGGCCACTGATCCCCAGAAGTATTGCAATGCTTTACTTTGCTTCTCCGCAGCTGTTATTAAACTTGTAGCTCAGTTTAAAAAAACAAGTGCAGAAGGGAGATCCAAAAAATATATATTTGATTACTTTGTGAAAAGAGGGCTTTGAAGATCTTTTGCACATGACTCAGCCATAGAGAATAATGTAAATGCAACTGAACGGGGGATAACACAACTGTGCCTCAAACTGCTTCTTGAACAACAGCTCCAGAGCATCTCCAAAGCGTGTGAAAAATCCTCATAAATGCTGAGAGAGCTCCACCATCTGGAAGGCCTGAAAGAAGGGCACAGAGAGAGAACTGGAACTCACCCTTCAAGCAGTAATCGAGTTCATAAAGCTCACTGTCTTCTGCCTGCTGCTGCCAGAACACCAGGTAGTGCGTGATGTTGCCATTGGGCTCTGAGGGCGGCTTCCACTTCAGGATGATTTGGGATGAAGAGTTGGAAACAGAAATTGGATCTAATGGGACTGACGGAACTGTGTGGGAGGAAAAGAGACAGAGGTCACTTCCACAGCTCTGTGACAACTCCACAAGTGAGCTCCCTTTCCCACGGAACAAAAGCAGGACGTGGAGTGAACACGGGCTCTCACCCACGGCCACGTGGACCTGATGGAACAAGAGCACAACGGCACTCTCTCCTCACTCAGGGAAACACACATCGTTCCATTCCTTTAGGAACAGCCTCCCACAGAGGGGAGCAAAGTGCCACAGACACAGCACTGCTGTGACAACCTGCCAGAAGTCAGCTTTCCATCTGCAGTGCAACGTTAACGTAACGGCACTGACCTGTAGCGTTGGTCTGGACGTAGATGATCTCACTCTTCGCACCATACGTCCTTCGTTCATCTGAGAAGGTGACCAGAGTTTTAACAAACACAGCATACTGTGTCCATGGCTTCAGGCCCCGCAGCAGCCAGCCTGGCTGGGCCTGGGCTTTGGGCTCGTTGGAGCGCGGCGGTGGGTCCACATCCACCACCGTCCAGCTGTTGGAGCCGCAGGCATCCTGCCCATCAAACTCCGTCACGTTTTGGTACGGACTTAAAAACAAACAAAAATAAGCCTCAAATTAACAGAATCCTGACACCAAGGCGTTGGAGACATGATTTCTGAAGGCATCCCTTATCCCTTGGATAAATTCTAATTATCCCACCCTATGCGTGCCGTGTATTCTGGAAATAAAGCACAGGGAGCTGCTTTGCAGCCCAGCCTCCTACCAGCACCGCACATCAGGTACTGCTCCACAACCCAGACAAACTCAATCTCAGCTGATTATTTTCAGCTGTATGAAAACCAGTTTGGCAAAACCAGTTTTTAAAAGTGCTTCCCACCTAAAGGAGAATAAGCAACTCTGGAGGCAGTGGGGAAATGGCTGGAATACGTACACCTGGAACAGCTGGAACAACTGATGTTGGGGTTGCTCTTAAATGGGGGATTTGACTTCATACGACTCACTTAAGTCAGAGAACTTAATTAATACTTATATAAAAGGGCAACGCTGGAAGGTTTAGCGTGGTCTCTGTGATTGTCTGACTTCTAATTAGCTACGAGCACAGCAGCATTAATGTCTGCTCTTCAATGCCAGATGTCATTTATGGAAGCCCAGCACTGCTGCTGCTTTGCAGCCCAACCATCAGTTGCTGAAGCTCCCCTCTCCCTGAGCTGCCACTTACGCCTCTTTGTAAAAGAGCATAAATCCCAGGAGGTCACGGAAATCAGGAGGCCAATATGGCTCCCACTTCAACAGGATCTTGTCGTGAGATGTTCTGATGGAAGAGAACTTCAGCAATTCGTTTTCACCTATAACAAAACAGATGACAATCATTTTGCTAACGCTAAGAGAAAAATAAGGCTTTCTGTTTTTGTTTTTCAGTATTGTAGAACTTTCAGTCCTCCAGGGAAAAATATGAGAACCTGCCAGCTTACATTTTTCCATGATTCTATGAAAATAATCCTATAAAAGCTGAACTGAGTTCTACTGAGTGTGAAATCTAAAGGCAACGTGCTTTAAAATCCACGTACACAAGACAAGACACAGCATGGACCCAGTGATGGGGTCTGCACCATTTCTGCAGGCACTGCCTCCCCAGGAGCAGCACGCTGCCTTTGCAAACAGCAGCACAGGACAACAAACAGTCGCAGGAGGGGTGGAGTTTTGATTCCCAAGGGAAGCATTACCATACAGAACGTCAACGCAGCCCAAGGACAAACTGCACAGCCCTGATGGGATTTGCCACTCCTGCAGTAGCTGCACACGGGATGAAGAACATTCACTTTGCTGTCCACACATCCAGCACAAACAAGGTGTTGTGTTTGGGAGTTGGTTGTTTCTTGTTTGTTTGTTTTTTTTTGTAAACAGGATGCTGCCAATGTGAAAACTCGACTTGAACCATAAAATCAAAAAGCCAAACACACCAGCAATGTGTGGTCTGAGGTGGGGGGTGGCACAGAGAGCAGCACAGCAAGGCAGGGTTAAAGCTGGCACAGAGAAATGTGACCGTGTGGTCCAGCATAAAGCAACCAGCCAGCCTGGGAGCTGCAATGCCACAGGAGAGCTGGACCTGAACCCCAAATCCAGCCTCATCCCGAGTGTGGGAAGGCCTCGCTGCTGTCTCAAGGGAGGAGACGACCTTTTCAGACAGCTCACTCCTTGTGCTGCCTTCACTCTGCCCAAGCAGGGCTGTGATAGCCCTGAGGCTGTGGCTCAATGCGTGTTTTTGCAGCTTTTAGGTAGGCAGTCATTATGCTCCTCACTCCCCACCATGCTGGCAAGCCTGTATGTGTTGATATGTGGCAAACCAGATCAGGGAAATGATTCAGCTGAAAGATCTCCAGTTGCTGTATTTGTTCACTACCAGCTACTCAGCATAACAAAAGGGTAGAACTGAAGCAGTGCTGTCACCAAATGCAGACAAACATGCAGCCACAGGATGATGGAAGCATGCAAGCTGTAAAAAGAGTGTAAGGAACTGAAACCACAGCTTAACAGATGTTGGGAGCTTTAGTGGCAATACGTTCATCAGCACCTCATGGTTGGAACAGATGACCTCAGTGGTCACTTGCAACCTCACTGATCCTGTAACACCCTGTCCTTGATCCTGTTCGTGCATGCATTAAAACTGTGTGAGGCTACACAACAAATCAGAGCAGAGATGCAAAAAAGACAAGAACAACAAAGCAGAAATGGCCATTTGTTACCCCAGATTAGCTGTATGATCTGCTTCACAGGGAGCGGGGATTGCACGTGGCACAGAATGGCAACGAACAGCAGAGCTGGCAGTGCAGGAGCGATGTACTTCTGGCATCCCTCCTGCACCTCTGCTCTTTAGCTGCGCCAGTACAGGCACTGGGTTATTATTATCATCAAAGGAAACTGTTAGCTTAAAAACCTCTGAAAAGCACAGTCCAAATTGTGGAAAAAAATTCTGAGAGTTGTCATAGCAACTTATTCTGTGTTCCTCTTGCCTCCTCATGACATGGGAATAGAAGATGATGACTATAAACTGGGTGCTCGGCAGTAACACGAGGTCCTGGTTTGGACTGAGGTTATGTTGTGCTCAGCTCTTCAAAGCGACACAATAATACACTCAGCCCTGAAAATCTCACAGCTGAGCACACAAAGAGAAAACTTCTGAGGACCGAAGCTGGCAAGGCGGGCTCCTGGCCAGAGGCAGCACCCAGGAGTGCTTTACTTGTGGCACGCTGACAGCGTCCCTGCGGTGCACAAGCAAGTGGGCAGTCACATGCCTGGTGCTTTACCAAAAGGACAAGGACAGTCCCTGGACAAAAATCACACGCTAGGCTGAAGGCGTTAAGAGCATGAAGTTAGCAAAGACAGAGGGAAAGAAAAATGACCCAAGTGCCAATGCATTCCGAAAGTTCCTTACATGAAGCTTGGTCACCGTTTGTCTTCAGGGCTATGTCGTTCCTCTCCTGACGCCCCTTAGTTCCAGAGATCTCCTCCATCTTGTGGATTTCTGACAAACACAGTTTGGGATTATAATGGAAGAAGAGTTTGCCTCGTGCTATCGTGAGGTTGTGTTTACTCCAGTCCCAGAGCTGGCGAAGATTCTGGTTGTCCAAGGCGTAGAATGAATAATTTCTGAAGGCAGAGAAGGAAAATGTGCGTTGGTAGGGGATCTACTAACAGCCCTTCCCCACATGCCACCCCCTGCCCCAAACACCACATAAAAGAAATGCAAACTGTCTTCCCTGGGCGGCCACAATCCGCAGGCAGGGATTGTTTGTCAATACAAATCACCCTGGTAAGCACTGGCACTCCTGACACTTCAAAGTAGTAAAGTCAGATATCTTTTGAAAGAACTCACCCAGCTTCCAGTGTTTCTCCTCTAATCAGATGTAGTTTACGAAAAAAAGAAAGAGAAACCAAGGCATAAGACCGGCGGATTTTTAGGTAACCTGAGATTTCTTCTATCAAGCCAAGATTCGCTTCTAGCTCAGCTGCTATGTTATCTAGGGAGAGGAAAACATTGCTTTTAGTTTTCTGATAATGCGGGGGGGAACACTGATATCAGAGCTCAGGGAGATGAAATGGAACCACTCTATGTAAATCCAAAAGACCTTACAAAAATCACTCAGCAAAAAAAACCCTCGCGAATGTGAGAGGAACATTTGCTCTGCTGTCATTTCTCTCTCGATTCAAAATGGTCAAAGCAAAAAAGCAACGCCCCAGGTCATGGATGGTGTCATATTCAGCAATCTCACATCCAGTGCTCCCCACACCCTCACTCATGCACAACTTACTTCCTCCACGGATATTTATAACCAAGCTTCCATTAACAACTGTGCAGCCACGGAGCTCCTGTGCCGACGTCACCGAATCAATAGTCTTCTCTTTCCCATAGTCACAAACCTTTGGACAGGGCCCTGCACAAGGAGTGCAGTGCAAGCTGAAAAACAGAGAGGCAAGAATGCAGGTGAGACACTCTTTGAAGAATGCACTCTGGGACACCTCCAGCAGTTCTCCAAAGCAGAGTAATAAACTCAAAGCAGAACCGTCCTGACAACACGCCGTGGCATTCACTCAAGGTGTGCAACACGTGGCCTCGAGGAACTCCAAATAACTGCTGCTAATTCTTAAAGTTGTCGTTTCCGTATTTTGAAGTCTATTCTGAGTGGCCTGGCCACCACGATGCTGCACAGTGCCACCCCTACCCGGGGCCTCCAGACCAAGAAACCCAATGCCCGCTTTCCAATCTCAGAGCACGAACCAACGAGCAGAGTTGGCTGCTCATCTGGGAATCCTCTGATTAAGGACTGCACATGAGGTTGCGTTGAAAAAGGCAAGCAACACGTGCTTTGTGCTCTGGGGAAACGCTTCTTAAATGGCAGCAAGAACGATGAGTGCTTGCCCTGGTCATAACACCACAAGAATGTGTTTGCAACTTGTTTGGAGAAATGCACGCTCCAGGAAAAGCCCAGCACTGTGAGGTCCCACTGACAGCAGCCTGGAACAGGCACAGGAGAGAGGAGATGGCTGCTGCTACACAACAGCATATCTGCTCTGGGGGCTGCTGGATCATTCTTTTGAAAAGCAAACGAGGAAACGGAACATGAAGTCCTGTTAGAGTGAATTCCCTGAAACCGTTATTGCAGGAGCACAAAGCTAGCAATATTCATAGGAAATCTGACTCATCTCAATACAAAACGCTACTGTGGGACAAACAGCAAAGTTTTCAGTGATACACAGCTCAGCAACATCAATTATATCATTTCTTTGCTGAAAAAACCTGGGAACAAGTGGAACGGCTGCTCCCTGCTTTGACTCGCGCTGCGGTTGTTTGTCCACTTCTGTCTGGCACAACCTGAACCTGCCCAATCAACGTAATTACGGGGATGAAGGACAGACATTCTAAGAATGGCCCAATCCAAACGCGCTGTGCTCCCATGATTAGACACAACTTCTCCCCATTCTGCTCAATAACAAGGCTTCCTGCTCCGAGGGCTGACTGCAGGGGAAGGCATGCAGGGCTGCTGAGGCCGCTCTGTTCTCCACTTCCCTTGGTTACAGGAGGACCCCTCTGACCTAAGGACGCTCCTCCCTCTCTTCCAGCCTTCCTCTCCCACTTTTTTTTCCAGGCAGGACAGTGAGCAAGTGAGGCCAAGTGAAGCAGAGCAAGAAGAAACTCTTGGCGTAGTAGGTAAGCCTGTCTGCTTCTAATGGCTTCAATTAGCAAGGTATTAGTTTGCAAATCACCTTAAAGTAGACCAGGTAACTCACACTCAAACGCGGAAATCTTGGTCTCACAGACTGCAAATCCTCCAAACCCAAAAGAAAGCAAAGCACAGGACGCAGCACCAGGCCAACACCCAGCCCACAGCCCCGCACTTACTTGCTGGAGTTCATGATGTACCCCGACGGGCACTCGTGGACGCACTCGTTGTTGTGGATGACGTGGCAGCCCGACTCGCGGGCGCTCTTGCACTTGTTGTGCAGCTCCTGGCAGAAGCTGAAGGTGACGCAGCGCCAGCCCTCGAAGCGGTAGTGCCCGGGTGGGCACGTCTCCACGCACGTCCCGTCCAGGTAGAAGTTGCGGCACGCCACGCACCGCTCCGCGTTGTTGGGCTCCGTGCAGTCCCCGAGGCACTCGCTGTGACAGCACTGCCCATCCGATGTGCAGCCCTGGGACTTGCAGGCAGGCGGGCAAACTGCAGAGTGAGAAGGGACAAAGCTGAGTGCTGCGGGCAGCGCGGCGATGGGATCGGCACAGCCATGGGATCAGCACAGCCGTGGGATCAGCACAGCCGTGGGATCGGCACAGCCGTGGGATCAGCACAGCCATGGGATCGGCACAGCCTGAGCTGCGACCCTGCACCGTCCCACGGCCCGCAGCTCGCCCCGAAGGCACAGCCCTCAGGGCACAACTGCTGCTCCTCCACTTCTCAATCGCCAATTCCACATATGAAGAACATTCCGGAGGTGTGCTGGCATTTAAACTTCATTCACGCTCATCTTCCAAAAAAGCAAACTGAGTTTTTTCCCGGCCTCAGACCACAATAAATGAAACGTACAGTAAGAAAAAAACATGAAGTATCCCCAAACCTTCCTCAAAAGAACGCAGATTGAGTAAAGGAGCCACTGCTGTCCTCATGTAACACTTCTCCCCCCCTTGCAGCTCCTCTCCCCCACAGCCCCACACAAACCCTGGCCATTGGGTGCACGGGCCGTTTCCTCTCCACGCAGTGCTGGAGGGGCTCACTCTGGGGAGGCTCCAGCCGTGTTGATGCACCACGGTGTTATTTTTAACTCCTGGCAGACGTGTGCCAGCACTCAGCTGGAGCGCAGCGTGCCGGTCCCGTGGCACTGCGTGCTGCTGAGGTCCCACCAGAGCAGCGGGGAAGCGAAGCCCGTGCTGCAGGGCTGCAGAACTGAGCGCGTCGAGCAGCCGGTGCAACCCTGAGCAAACAGCAGAGGTGGGCGAGAGCAACTTCTGCTTCATTGCAGCCAACGAAGCCTTTGAAAAATAGGAGCTGGCTGCAGCTGAAGCTCCATGCTAAGGTCGGTCTGACCCCGAACATCTGCTGCTCCTCCACCAGCCACCGCAGGTACTGTGCCATGCATCCCCCAGGCCCGCCTCTTAAGACGGAGCACAGAGGGCATTCCAAATTCACTGTGTATGCAAAGCTCTCACCCTTCTCTGGCCCTTGGTTTCATTTTGTGAACTCATCACTTAGAAATGGCAAAGGATCGAAATGTAGTGGGCAAGGAAAGCAGCCTGCAGACGGTACCTCACAGCAGACCATACAAAATGAGAGGCTTCTTCCCAAACAATGGTCCTAACTTTTGATGAGGCTGTGGACGGAGCTCTGTCTGGCAACAGATGTCACGGCTGCAGTTTATTAGAGATATTGGCAAGAGGAGGCCGCAGACAGAAAATTCCAGAATTTCATCCAAAACATCTATCAAACACTCTGATCATAGGATGAAATCTCATGGCTGATAGGGGGGCAGGGAGCAGACTGAGCAATTCCTCTGCAAAACCCGGAGTGGCACTGAGCGCCTCCTCTGCCCCGTGCCACAGCAGTTCTGTTTGCAATGGAAACCGATCTGCGAAGCGCTGTGCTTACTTACAGATCTTCAAACTCAGCTGCACATATTCACAGGGCAGAAACCAGCCCAACTCTTGACTCTGAAGGCTTTTAGAAGGTACAGCTAAACTACTTTTCAGTTGATCTGGATGTTTTTTTCTCTTTCCTGCTCTAAGAGCTCTGATGTGTAAAATCCAGCCCGAAGACAGCCAGGCAGCCAAAGCTCCTATTCCCTCCATTAGGTGCTCCATACACGTTCTGTGCAAAAGCTCGGCACTGCAGACCCGACCAGACGACAAACTCTCAAACCCAAGCACACACAGTGGGATGCACCGCAATTTTTGAGCTCCTGAGAACCTCACAGAAACCCCTCCAGCATCCCTTCGCTCCCACACACCCTTACAGCCCCCAGCCCAGGAGGAGGGCAGCAGATCCGTGCTGGGCCGGGGGAGCGCAGGCCCCCAGCTGTTGGTCGGGGCGGATCAATGTTTAACCAGCAGTGAGGGCACTCTGCAGACCTGGGACGCAATGCATCCTGCAGAGCCTTCTGACTGCAGAGCCAGGCGGGCACTTCTGTGCACAGCTGAGGCCCAGCAAAGGGGGGCAGAGGCAGCCAAGTCAATGCAAAGGAATTCCCACCTGCAGGGCTCTCCCTTCTGGGCCTCAGGTGGGAGAGGAACACACGGAACTGTGAGCACAACCAGCACAAGTGGCCAGGGGACCTGTGCTGAGCAGGAGAGTCAATCAGCACGGGGCTGTCTGGCTAATTAACACCATTTGAACATCGAGGTGTGGTTAAAAGCACCTGCATTAGGTCTTGTTTCTACCTCACTGCTAACACAACACCAGCAAGAGAATGCTCAAAGTAAAATAAAGCGAAAGTCACTCAGGGTGAGCTCTGCTTTCCCTGCGGGCTGCTGGGTGGGTTTGCACTGCTGCTCCCTGGACTCACACAGCACAACCCAGGCACAGCGGCTCCTGTCTGCTCCTGAGCTCCCTGCATTCTGTGGGCACCCAGCCCTGACTGCATTGAAACCCTGAACGGATTCTCCTTATAAAGTTATCTATGAAGAACATCAGATAGAACATCAATTTGTTTTTTAACTCGATCGCTTCTCAAAGTCAACCCAACCCAGCTGTCAAGACCTTCCAATTCAGCACATCACCCCGAGGTCTTTGGGACTGCCTTATATTGTAATTTTTCTTCATGAAACAACTTTCTGTTTTAAACTCACCATTACCTATTTGTTTGTGAGCTGTTAACTGGAACCCACCAAGGCTCCATCGCCCCGCACCGACACAGCAGCGACTGCACAAAGCGAACTCAAGGCCTTGCAACCAGACTCCAACTGAAGTGTTATTTATAAAGCAGAGATTGCAGCACATCACGCCCCGAGCCCTCGGAGCTGCGCGCTGGGAGCGCCGGGAGCTCCATCCTCACACAGGAACAGATAAAATTAACTGCAGGTGCCTCCCTTCCCACAGATAGCAGCTTCCAAAAACAACACGCCGTTACCAGAACGTAAAGGAAACGTTTCCCACTGACATTTCTCTGGGACAATATTACAGTTCTTATCTCATGTATCAGTAAGGATAAGGGAAGCCTTATGTTGCCTCCAGCCCCTTTCATAAGTGACACGCTCGGATGAAGCCATGGCGAATGGCCCAGATGTTCCAAGAGGGACCGATGAGTCCTGCGGGGCTGCATCCCAAATGGCAGTGGGACATCCCAGCACCACCACGGGTTGGCAAAGACAAAGGGGTTTGGGGCTGATATCGGAGGATGGGGGCTGTGGGAAGAACTGGGTGCATGGAGACAGGAGCAGGTTGAGCTTTGGTGCTGATACAGGAGCAGGGCAGATGAAGGCAGACCTTCGAGGACCTGTCTCCTCCACGCTGACCTTCTGCTGTTTGCACTGTGCAGGAAACCACTCTTAATCCCCTGGAGTTTTTCCCAAATAGAAAAATTTACTGATAGATAATTTTTGCCAAGGAATACAGAAAACTTACCACGAGAAACTCATGCATGTCTCTAAATGGGCACACGCACACCTTTTGATATATATAACAATAAATACAGGATAAGGTGAGCAGCTCTGCCTGGCTCCACACTGACCACAGCCCCAGTGCCCAGATCCTTCTGTGTCCCTCTCCTGAAGTTCTCATCCCACTCCCCTCCCTTCCCAGCTATTTACAGGGGGAAGCAGAAGCCCCTCTGTGGGTGTGCAGAAAATGGAGTGAAGACACCCCAGCACCCACAGCACGGCAGCGAGCAGCCTGGGCCTCCCCGAGATGCTGGGGTCACTGCCCCAGAACTGTGGAGATGTGGCAGTGAGGGATGCAGTCAGTGGGCAGGGGGACGTTGTGCCTGGGGAGTTTAGAGGTCTTTTCCAACCTTTACGACTCCACGATCTCAGAGCAAAGCAGTTCTCCCTGATGAGACCTGGGAAACAAAGCTGAAATATAAAATGAAAACGCAGCTCTGTTTTCATGCCTCCAGCACCTAACAGGTGAGCAGAATCCCCGAGCAGCTAAAAACAACTCCTGGAACCTGGTTAAAGTGGCAATTGAGTTGGCAATCGAGATAAAAACGGCCAAACACGGAGTTTGATTTGAAAACAGCAGAGCCGTTAAGGGCAGAACAAGTGTCACAAAGTGCACATGGGGACAACAGTCGGAGTTGAATCAGTGAATACCTCTCACAGTGCCCACAGCCCCACTGCTGTGCCGCTCTCTGGCACAGAGTGAGCTTGCTCCTTGTGCTTCGTGTTCAGTCAGAGGCACGCTTTGTGCAGGGATCTTTGTTGTCTGGTTTGCTTTTTCAGCCCCAAACTGACACTACATCTCCAAGCAAAGCCTGGAGCCCCCAGCCAGTTATCACTAAGCGCAGTGATACCAACACAACCATTGCTGCTCTTCGGCCCCGATGGTGGCTTAGAGCTGAACAACATCAGGAACACCACTGTCCTCCAGTACCTGGGGGCTGTGAGGTTCCCAGCCCCAATCCCAACAGCAACCTACAGCCTTTGGGAAGGAGACAATGTGATGGCAGCCTGGGCATCAGCCAGCTGGTACTGCCCTTGGCCAACACAACAGAGCAGAGGATTTGTACGGAAACCGAGAGCAGAATCTTTGAAAGGGTTTGGGGAAACTCTTCTGCAAACCTTTGCCCATGTTTTCACTCACACCTTGCTGTTGTTCTTTAAAGTTCAGCCCACGTTACAACCCAAGGATCAGCTTTTATCGCTCAGTGGTTGACATGCCAGCCAGGAATCTCATGAGAGCTTCATGTTAATGTTTAACCACGCATTACTTTTTCCGACACACAGCATCTTGCAAACATCCCCCTCTACTTTAACCTCTCCTCATGCCGAGAGCCCAGGAGCACCACAGTGAGGGAGGCACCATGGCTGTCCCAAACACAGCAGGAGTGAGGTGAGGTTCCCTACCACCAACACAGCCAAAGGTCTCTGCTTCCATTCCCTTCTTCACTGTTGGCATCACACTGTGACCGCAACGAAGCAGTGGTGTCTCAGCGCTGAGTGCTGAACCATGATGAGCCCCAAGAGATGAGCACAGAAGCTGAAATCTTAGAGAAACAGCCGCACAGAGATGAGCAGGCGTGCTTCCACATACGGTGACAGCCAAAAACCTCAACTTCCCAAACGTAGGTCTAATGCAAGCTACTGCTTCTACGTTAGACCTTGTCTGGAAAACAAGGAGTGATGTGAGCACAGAAGAATTATAACCTTTGCCTTCTGGAAAGATAAGAGGGGCATAAAGAGGCTTTTCTCAAGGATGTTGGAGTAAACAAGACACTAAAGAATGAAAGCTAAGTTGCCACATTCAGCCTGCGGGGATAAGGAAGGTTACATGTAGGTGTGGGTTGTGAAAAGATGCACAAAATGTCATCGGGGCACACAAAATAAGGGCCAATTTACACTGGACAGGACATACAGCACAGAGCAAACAGGGGAGCGGAGCCGTCTGTAACAGAAAGGGAACGCAGCGGGCGGAAGTGTAAGATTAACCACAAGGAGATTAAGCTGATAACTAATGATCTACACAGAAATGTCAGACAGAGGTTAAGATTTTAATCTGGACAGATTCCACGGTGTACTCACGAATTGTAAACATAGACATTGGGGCTGAAGTGGTGCTTGAGGATGAAGGTGCTGCAAAGGAGCCAGAGAGGAAGAAGGAACAAAACCTTCAAAACCAGAGCCCCCACTTTTCCTCCTGGCAGCCGAGGGCTGGATGGGCACTGAAGGTGAGACATCACGTGTCCCGAGGCTGCAGGGAAGCCTCCAGCAGTGCCCATCAGCAGGGTTATTTCCACGTGCCTACATCCCAAGCGTGTTTCCTACAATGTAAGAGGTTTTTACAGACTCACAGCCTCATAGAATGGTGGTTTGCTCTGAACCTACAGCATTTTCCCAAAGCTGTAGCTGCACTGTGGAAAGGATCTCATTTCTCAGGATCAAACGCATAGATTATCTGCACCCAGATAATTCTTTCACATACTCAAGGCATTTTGGCCACATCAGCTCATGTCCACTTGTCTACACACCCTTCTCTCTTTGCCTGGAGCTGCAAGCATGCCCTCCACAGTTTATTTCTAGGTATAAGAATTTACTTAGCAGTACTGAAATAGATACTGTTTGCTTGCAGTCCCAGAGCCAAGCACTTGAAACCTCCCTATGAA
This sequence comes from Lagopus leucura, assembly GCF_019238085.1. Taxonomy (NCBI): domain Eukaryota; kingdom Metazoa; phylum Chordata; class Aves; order Galliformes; family Phasianidae; genus Lagopus; species Lagopus leucura. The sequence continues at coordinate 811,633 of NW_024962316.1, read as the reverse complement.
ATATATTTTGATTTACTATACTTGCCCTTGTCATCCTTAGTGCACCAATAATCCATTTTCCAGTAATTCAGCGTACAACAGCCCACACCAACCACCCAGCACAGGCACTCACCCACCTGATGAATTCCTATAGTTTGTGAACTGTACAGCACGTGCTTCTGCTTCTCTAATCAAAGCCCCAAAGGGAGACATGATAAAAGTGACAAAAAGTCACACAGATACAACCCGAAGGAAAAGCAAATGACTACAGATTGGTACAAAAAAACAACAGCTATATTGCACAAGCCATCCTTAGAGACTACGAATCTATTTCTCCTTGTAAATTATGCAAGAGAAAGCTGTAATCGGAAGGAATTTAATCCCAAACCAGTTGTGCCACCCCAACAAAGAGGCGAACAACAGGGAAACCAAACCTGCTGACGTTACATTAAACCCAGTGAAGATCTCCAATCTCGCTTCCTTTCTGACAAAGGTCAGCTGTCAGAACCCTGGAAATTCGGTGTATTTCATGTGCCTTCCACACGGTTGGCTCCTACAGTGGGACTGACTGCCGCTCGGTTCAATAGCAAGGAAGCAGCACAAGTCTCACCCTCAGCAGCGCTGGGAGCCCTGAAAAGCTCCAGCCCGTGGAGGCAGAGGGAGCCTTATCACCAACACCATCAGCATCGTCCACTTCAGAGCTACTAGGACTACTTAGAGCCGGTTTAACCAATATCCTAAGCGTCAGCCTTGTCACCTGCTGGTCCATAAATGAGGTAGCTACTGCAGGGGAACAAACATAGGGAAATAATCTCACGGTGGAAAGAGTCCTCTCGAAAAAAGGCACGCAGGCCAGCTTTGTGTTCCAAGAAGGTGACTGGGGCTGTCCTACACAAAACCCCCGCTGCCGTCTCAGTTCCTCCTGAGACAAAGATCCCTTTTTTCAAGCAGAGCAGGGAGGTTTCAGATCTCGGTGCAGAGCAGCCGCTCCTGTGAGCGGTGTTCAGTGGGAGCAGCTCTGAGGGGCTCCCCGGACACCACGCTGCCCATCCGCCAGCCCAGGGCAGCCCCAGAGCTTCACCCACGGCATCTCAGGCAGCTTTTGCTTTGTGCTGCTTCCTCCTCACAGCACAGCTCACCTGTTGTACCCCAGGAACAAAGTGATGCACGACAGAGGGACCCTGATCCAGCAGGTATGGGCTCACCACACACTGGGGCTCCCCGGGGGGGTCCCGGCCCCGCTGGGGCTGCACCAACAGCAGCAGTGCCAGCAGCCTTGTTCCAATGCCACTGCACTGCGAGGAGACGGCAGACTAGGGAAAGTAAGTCTGATCTGCCTTGATTCAATCCCTGCCTTCATGCTTTCTTTACCCATAGAGTGCGACTGATGTGTTTTACAGAACAGGCAGGAAGTGCTTCCCTGATCCTCCAACTTTAATGAACATCTTTATTGCTCGTCAAGCACCAAAGCCCACGTGTTGCTGTAACACAACATGGACACCCGATGGAGTTCAGGAATGCAGGTGCTGACAGGAGCTCGGCTCCCTGATGCCCCTGCTGTCCCGTGATGGCTGCAGACTCACATTGCCTTATTTTCCTGGAAGCCCAGCACTAATTAAGAGGCATAAACATCCCAGCAAGTTCATTCACATCCCTCCAATAGGAACTCGCACACAATTATAGGATACAATTGGGAAGCACGAGCACTGAACTCATACCCAGCCATTGTCATGGGCCGAGAGAAGGATCATCACAGCTCCCTGCAGGACACAGCAGCCCCCACTGCACCCCTCACTGCCCGCAGGACCCAACACCCACGGCTTTCAGCCACAAACAGCCCCTGCACTGCTCACTGCCTGCCTGTGTTTTTGCATGATTTGGTTGTTTTCTTAACACAAGATTTATTTACAGCGGCAAACCCTGTCAAACACAATTCCTGATAGAGAGAGATGCTTTAGAGAGCATTGCCAAGGGACAGATTTCAGTTGCTCTTCTCACACACGCTGAATGCACGCCTTTGTACGGAGCCAACCGGCTCACGGCGCTGCAGTGCCTCCCACAAGACGTCCTTTCAGCACATAATGAAAGATTTAGATTTAAAATAAAGAACTGCTGCTCCGCCTGCACAAGGAGGGCTGAGTGGAGGCAGACATGGGACACCCAGAGCTCACCTCACCCAGTGCCCTCAGCCCTGGGGACCCCCTCTGAATGAAACCATCCTCTTCACCCCCACACACGGGTGAACCATCTGCAGGGCACCCATGCTAACACTGGTTAACCTGTTGCTCAGGTTTTTTGCTCTTTATCATTCTTTTCTGCCATGCCCAGACAGCAGCACTTCCAACAAACCTGCCCGCCAAGTGCTGCCAGCCTTCCACGTTTTGTCTAATGAGGGCTAAAGCAAGTTCCCTGGTTTAAGCAAACACAGTAACTTGGAAGCGTACTTCAAATGGGAAAAATAAGTGTTCTGTCAGAGCACTCTTGGCACGCCAGCCCTGGAAATCACAATGACATTGAGCCACTGAGAGCTGACCCGACCCCAAACGTTGCTCACGTCAGCAGTGGCACACAAGGGGTTAAACACCTCCATGAGTGGAGAACGGTGGAGGGGACAGAAGTAATGGGCAGCTCAGCCAGCACAGATCAACACTGCTCCAGTCTTAAGAGAAAACCCCTCTGCCCCACGGAACCCAACCACGGGCATCTTGCATGGAGCCCAGCTCGGTTTGTTGCTGTGCCCCCCGGTTCTGGGCTGCACCACCGAGCACCATAAATGCCTTATGAGCTCTTCACCAGCCCAAGTGAATTAGTCTGGGACTTGTGGCTGTTCGGAGGCATTACAGCAGCCCCAGCACTACACACACTTCCTAATGCTGTCGCCTGGCAAGGATGGGAACTGACGCCCCAGAGAGATTATCGGGTGTCAACTTCCATCTGGCATTTGTCAGAGCTGGGAAGAAAAAAGGCAGTTCTTATCAGATCTGCAAATAAAGGAGCACTTCCACTTCGTGTGGTAGCGACTGGAAACATTTCTTTGTGTGTGAAGCTTTAAAAATATCTTGCCCTTGGGGTTGGCTCAGTCCGCTTGGTGCTCTGAGACCCCTTTCCCATAGAAAGGTAATAAAGCAAAGCTTATGGCTACAGAAATTCCCAGCACATAAAAATTACAGGAAACTGTTGCTAAGTAATATTTCTACCTAAGTAAACATCACAAAACGTTTCCCACACACACCTCTGAACTTTATTATTTAAAACTGCCTTGAAGATGTTCGTATTTTCAGCATTCCTTTTGGCACAGTCCCTTGAAAAGCACTCCGTTTTGTTTCTCAGCAGCTGAAAAACACTTTGGACTGAGCAATGTTTTTCGGAGCGCTTTGTTGTGCTGTTTGTACCAGGAAACAAAGCAGGCTGCTAAAGCAACCCTTCAGATCCTTACCTGCCCCTCACCTGCCCCATTATTTTTCCTGGATAGGTCACAGGAAAATGAAAGGGAGATCTGGCTGCGCCCTTCGTCTCCAGACCTGCTTACACATCATTAAAAAATCCAGACAAGCATCATTATTTTCATACGGTGCCTCTCTTTAGCAGCTCCATGACGTCCAAGTACTTCAAAACACCCTCAATTCTACCTGCTCTATTCTACCTCCTTCTTCAGCTGCTTTCACGCACCTTCCACCGCCTTTTAATGAGGTTAACAAATTCCTGATTGCATTAATTGATAGAGAGACGAGTTTTATTTTTAATCACGTGAAAGTCTACAGACAAACCCCAAATGGCCCACGCTCCAATTCCTGGTAGCACAAAGTCCCAGTGTCACAAAGATGGCAGAAACCGATAGAGGTTTCATTCAGGATGAATGGGAGAACCTGGACGTCACCATCTGCTCCAGGAGGAACCCACCCTGTATTCTGGATGCGTTCTCCCATCCCACAGCGCGGCCCTGCGATGCTCACTGAGGGCAGCCTGATGTTACAGATCCTTTCCCTGTCAATTTCATTTGGCCACTCCGCTCTTCCTTCCCCTCACCTTCCTCCACCTCTGGATGACCCAGCACACGAGGAGAAGGTCGAACCAGGCACTGCTGAGAACATCAGACTGCTTCAAATTACACACGGACAGAGAGGACTGAGCGCAGACTGGCAGGAAATCCATTTCAGTGGGAACTGTTCCTTCCTTGAGAGCAGTGACAGACATATAGACTTTTTATTGCATTGGAAAAAAAAAAAGAAAGAAAAAAAAATGCAAAATATGAAAATCATGTTTGGCAGATCTGAACTGAGGTCTGGGACGTGGCATTTCCAGCATTTTTCTTGTCTGGATTCCTCAGCAGAGACACCCTGCGTGAAGACGCTGCGCTGAACTAAGAACTGAATTTCTACAGCAATGAAAATAAATACATATGCATTAAAAAATAAAAAAGGCTTATAAAAACGTGGGCTGAAAAGATAGAAAACCTCCAGAAGAGGCACAGCCCTTGGCTGCCACAAGCAGCACAAGGCTAGACCCAAATTCCAAACCGACTGCATATTTCTCTCCCTTCCTACCCAAAATACAACATGAGTTGGCCTCAGCTGAACTGCTGTTCGTTTTTCACACCAACACGAGCGACGCAGAAAAAAGGAAAGGACGATTCTGTCACACATCCTGAGCAACACGCCTGCAGGCTGCTCTCTGCGTGCGCTGGGCATCCCCTCCTAGACTCCCCAGTACCACCAGTTGGCCATCCCAAAGCACACAGCTGCCCACATTATTTCAGTTCCTCCACGCGCCACCCGAGCTCCCACATCCGCAAGGAGATCTTCTGCTCTGCTGCCTCCAGCGTGTTATCACCAACTGAAACACTGCTGGGCTGCACAGCACGACTCCAAGGGCTGCAGGAGCAGCTCTGAACTGCGTGCTGTGACTCAGTCGGTGCTGGAGTCAAATGGGAGACGGGAATTGGCTGAAAGGAAGGAATGCCAAAGATGCACAAGGAGCAGCAGAGGAACACGGACACGATGGGCAGGGGAGGGCAGGGCCAGGGGATGCTGGGGGCTGCAGCATTCGGTGCTGAGATCCCCAGATAAGCTGCCTGAGCACAGAGGGAAGATTCGATTCCATTGATGCCCTCAGTCCTGAGAGTCTCTGCAAAGCTCTTTAGGCAAAGGAAAGCCCGAGTTGTATTGCCACGAGCTCACAGTAATTGTGACAAAGCAATTACATGCATGAAGGATACGTTAAGGCTGGCAAAGAACAGGGAATGCAGCAATTCCACCAACAGATTCTCTAATGAATACCACAGCCTCTACCATAGCTACCGCAGCACAGTGCGTCAGTGCAGGAAGTCGAAAGGCAATTAAAAAAAAAGTCAAAACAAAGTCTGAAAAAGCGCTCATAACAGTTAAAACAACTTGTGAGGCCAAAGGCAGGTGCCACAGACAGACACCATCTCCCTGTGAGCACCAGCTGCACTGAGAGCACGAAGCAGCATCCGCCACAAAGCTACATGAGACTCATTCAGGTGTCTTTGGAAACATCCGCCCATTACAGCCAAAGGGCATCGCAGCATCGCTGCCCCAATTTTGCTAAAAGGAGCACGGAAAACCGAATGGAGGATTGGCACTGCTGAAATAATTCCCCAAATTCCCATTTCAAATTCCAACCATATGGAGGCACCAGGTTGGCTTCCTTTGGTAGCGCAGTGTGAGCAATGCCTGCCGCCCGCCGGGACCCGCGCTGCGCCCATGGGAGAGGCTCAGGAACTGAGAGCTGTGCCCCAGAGGTGCAATGTTAAATTCCTATTGGTTTCATGGAAATAAACAGTCACGTAAAGGAGAAAAGCCATACGTTCCAGTCTGCTGCAGCACAGCCCCAAAACTCACAGGAATGAGGGGTGATGAATGCTCTAGTCACAGAAAACTGCTCCAGTTCGACCTCTAACCCTGGGAAACAGGAGAAAACAGACCACGAACGCACAGCAAATGAGGTGCACTGCTGATAATGACTGTATACCAGAAGAGCTTCCAAACTAAAATGCTTTACAACCTTATGTTTCCTTTCAGAAAAGAAAGGCACACTGACTTTCACATGATCCTGCTCAAAGCCTGTCATTCCAGCAATAAAAAATAACCACTTTCTTTAAAAGGAAGCGAGACAATTTGGGGTGAGGAGTAGCAGAGGGGAAACCACATTAATTTCATTAGTTTATGCATACTGCTAGGAATTCCGCCTGAAATCTGGCACTCAGCGCTCAGAGTTGCCCTTTAGAGCTTGGCAAGAAATTCTCCTCAGCCCGCAAGTTTCCTAATTTCGTCTCAGGACACACTGCTTCATTTGGATGCAGCACCGCTGAGGAGACAGGCAGCTCTGAATGTGTCACTTTTAACTCAATTCACTTTGCTTCTTGTCGGACGGGCTTAACATAAATCAAACCAAACATATAATTACAACCAAAATTAAGGTCAGCTTCAAGTTTGGAAGAAACAAACCTGTGTGAAGTTCAAAGCCACCCTATGGACACTGAGATCTGGAGTCTGGGGGCTGGGACGGCAGCTGCGCGCATCTCCGTGGCACCAAACCCGGCCTTCCTCCCCTCCCCTTCTCCCAGCCCGACCAGCTCCCAGCTTCCTGCTGTGTGCAAACACTGCTCACCCACCCACCCATCTCACACCTTTTTATGGCAGGAAGGTTTCAGTAAAAACGTTACTGCATCCTTCCCAAGTCAGCTTTATTCCACAAGACCTTTCCCTGCCGCTCCGTTTCCGCCTTTCAATCAACCCAGGCTTGTAATCCCATAGCCAAGCCCCAGAAGAATTCCTAATACTATTACACAGACAAGAGCTGCACCCACAGAGCACAGCTGGGAGCTCCGGGCAGGCGCTGACTTTCCAGGGAACCCAAACACGGCACTTTGGGGGCATTATTCAGGTGCATGGACAGCTCACCCACCTCGCTGGCAGCGGTCGTGGGTCCAGCAGCGCTCGATGAAGATGCCGTTGATGACGGTGGGCGGGCAGTTGCTTTTCCCTTTCACGGTTCCTGGACACACATCTCCACACTCCTCCTTGTCATCCTTGTTGGCGATGATGTAGTTGTCCTCGACGGAGTCCAAAATCCTCGACCAGTCGATGGTGGACAGGTAGCACAGCTCGTTGTTCTTCTCGATGCGCACGGCGCCGCGCGTGATGTTCATCAGGTTGTAGAGGCCGATCTCCTTCAGGTGAACCATCTCAAAGATGACCAGCGCATAGTTGAAGAACAGATGGGTTCCTCGGATCACCGTGAGGTTGGGGAAGAGCCCCTTTAAGCTCTCCAGGCCATATACACGGAACAGAAGCAAGTAGTCTGTAATCATAGTCAGTTTGGGGAAGCTGAGCTCGCGGAAATCTTCAGGCTTGGTTTTAAACATCAGCAGTATTTGCAAGTGGCCCTCAATCACCGTGCAGTTCTCCAGCAAGCTCAGCCGGGTCAGGTTGTTGCGGATGTCCATGCTTCTGCAAACTGGAAGGCAAAGAACAATGCTGTTTATTTGTTCTTCTAAAGGTGACTGTTAGCTTGCTAAATACACCCATTTTTCCAACTGTATCATAACATACAGCTGCATTCAGATTACACGGACGGGTCCTGTGCCACAAAGCAGGCTTGGAGCCTTAAGAAACAGAGCTGGGAACACTCCCCGGTATACGATTACAAAACACGACTGAATGGGGATTTCATAACTTTCTGCCATCTTGAGTTTGTGGATTTTACCTCTACCACGACTGGAAAGGCAGCGCCGGGCCGCGGACGTCACTCAGCGTTTACCGACATGGAGGTGTCCATGCAACGCAGTCTGTTTTCTTTAGATAGTTGCCAGCGACACAACCACCTCACTGCATTGTGCAATGGGTGCTGGGGGGGTCACTGAGAATGGCGGCGGGGAGGGGAAGATAGGAAAGGAATAATGGGGAGAACACAGCAGCACTCGGAAGAGAAGAAAAAGCCTGGAAATAGAGGGAAGGAACGCAGGCTGTACTCCTGCCCAGCAGACAGGAATGGTTTACTGCACCGGCAGCCTCCGCCCAAGGCATTATTTTCAGATCAGGTGTTTCCCTGGGACTTTCTTTGTTACTGTTTTCTAAAGGTTGCAGATCTCCCTGCCCTGCCCAGCCTTGCTCAGCTGGAGCAGCCGCCCCAGGAGATGGGAAGCAACAGAGCAGGGGGGGCAGCAACCTGAACGTCCAGGGAGCGGAGATGGGGAGAGGGGACACCGAGCACAGGTGGGGAGATCAGAGCTGTGGCTGCGAGGTGCCCCAACCATGACACTGCAAAAGCCAAATACAGAGACTGCATCCCCTGCAGGGACTCTCTTTGCCTGCAGCCGGGACTGCCCTGCGCACACACATCCTCCCTTGAGAGTTAACAGAGCAGAGTATTTACCTTTTTTGCTCACTGTATATACAGACCACTGACTGTAAAACTGAGCTTCGAGAAATCACTCTGCAGTAATCAAGCCTTATGAAATGAAGGTGCGTGCAGATGTTGGGCAGCTCCAAATGTCAAACCCCCACGGGTGCCACTGCTGCGTGAGTTAAAAATACATTTTATGCAAACGTCTTAATGATTGTTTAAAACTTTGCTCAACTGCAATAAAAAAAATAAAACTGGCAGCGCTGCAATAGGACTCAGAGCAATTTTACTGCCCAACGGGGCTGCTGGCACACTGAGCACAGCCTCAGAAATGCTTTCTGGAAGAAGCTGAGGCGCACAGAGCATCAGGAACGGCAGAATGGTTCGGGTTGGAAGGAAAGATCTAGAAGAAATTTCATCAGTGCAACAAGGCTGGGGTTTTTTTTAGTAACAATTAAAATCAGCACATTTCTCTCTGATTCTAAACCCAACAATCTGCCTGTGCTGAGAAGTGATTGACTTTGCCACAGCCTCTAACGAGCTCCTGACATTCACTGGAGGAAGAGGAACGTAATCACAGCTCAGCTGGTGCCAAGTGGAAGAGCTTCACAGACCTACAGGAGATCGCGAGGAGAACAAGCTGCTTTCCAGCCACAGCAGACAGGGAGCAGGGAAGGCACAGGGCTGCTGCCCGGCTTCCTTCACCAGATCCCTGCGCTGATGGCAGTGCCAAGGGGTGCTGCTCAGTGCTGCTCTGAGGCCCCGCGGCGCCCAGAGCACATCCCAGGTCTGTTCTGAAAGAAACAACTGAATAAAAGCTGCTGGGATGCTCAACCTATGAAGATTTAAATGCTCTAGCCAGATTTTTCCACCTGTAGAGAGAATCACATTTAAGGTGTATTTTTCATTATCTATTTCAGGTTAGTTTTTACGTGCTAAGCATTACCCACAGCACTCAAACTCCTCTTTCACACCTCCAGGACCCAGCAGAAGGAGCCATAACCACGTGAAGCCAAATCTGCTTCTCTGCTGCAGGGCCCTCAGCCCCATCCCTGCCCGAATCCCACTCTGCAGCAGCTCAGTGCAGCTGCTCACTCAGCCGAGCATTCACTGTTACCAGGACAACGAGAAGCAGATTTAGGCAAAGTAACACTCCTGCTGCCAGAGAGGAGCTGCTCCTCCGTCTCTGGTTACTCAGAACGAAGTAACTTAAAAAATCGAATCAATTAATTGTCACAGACAAGTTTCACTACACCCCCCCGTGAAGAAGGCTGCAATGTGATAAAAGCACGCAGGCCAAACCCTGGGACCTCCGTGAGCCACTGCTGCTGCTCTGGGTCTGCACCAGACTGGGTCTGCCAGGATGACATGGGAAGCCCACAAATCATTTCAGATGACCAATGGGAAACTGCTTCAAGAAATGAACTGCCTAAGAAAAACTGCGCTGGCTGATGGAGCCCAAACCACGGCAGCTCTATGCACTGCTGCAGCACTAGGAAATGGGAAAAGGGCCCCAGGGTGATCCCTGGGATAAGTGATGGAGCAGAAAGCATCCTGCCCAGCACCAGGACAGGCTGCATCTATGCCTCAATGAACAAAAAACATCTATAAGTGAGACATTCGTTTTCAAACTTTGGTTTTCCACCTCCATCATTTACATATGAACAATGTCAAGTTCTGAGAAGCACTCAGCAATGTGGGGTATGGATCCACAGCCCAGGGGCAGCACCCAACACAGGGAACACATGGGTGAGCATCCCCAGGGCAGCACAACGCCGTACTCAGAAGGGGAGGGAGTGCTCTCCGGTCATCTGAACAAGCAGAGGGAAGAGAAAAGTACGGGGCATGAGAAATGCTGCCATGAGGCTCAAAGATCAGACAATACCGTCACTGGGGAGCAGCGTTATCACGGGGCACACAGTGCTGAATGTGAGACACTGCCCAGAACGCAGCCTCCATGAGCTCCACCGCTCCGGGAACAACGTGTGCTGTGCTCACACAGCCTCTGTGCTGCATCCCCCAACCCAACTGTGCTGTGTGAGCCACTGCGGGGCCCTTGAACTGGACCTCAGCACGGCAGCAGGCTGTGAGATGTTTGCTGCAGTGTTTGTGCTGTGTGAGCGATACACATTCCAGCCCAGGTTTTGCTTCTGCACCTCCTATGTCGCTCCTGCTATCCATCCACAATTGTACAGCACATTTTCCTTTCCTACCATGGAGTAACACAGCAAACACCATCCGAACTGCTCACCTTTTACACTTGCAATAAAAAGCAGAATTAGCTTTTAAATAAGCAAATAAACAGCGCTTCGGTGCAGCAGCAGCAACAACAATGCTTTCAGATCTGACATCGGCGGGCCGGAGCAGTGTGTGCATGTATTTGTTATCAGTGCTATTCACCGACCAGCCCGTCGCTGCGCTGCTGTGCCCCTCCGGAGCCGCGCACCTCCAGGGCCTCCTTCAGGGCTTCAATGCCAAACCTCGGCGTGAGGCGGCACGGGGCTCTGAAGCTCACAGCGGGGTGAAGCCGCGCTGCCATCGAGCGCCGCGCTCTGCGCTTTATTCTCGCAGCGCCGGCGACGTTTCAGAAATGCCCAATCGCGGGTGGATTCGGAGCTGTTCTCTCGCCGCTGCCTTTCGCGGTGGGAAAGCCGACGGGCGGGCCGTGGGGCAGCCCCGGCACCTGCCCGCTTCTCTCCCAATAAACACGTTCACCTTCTTGGAACTCGCGAAGGCACGAACCGTCCCACCGCGCGGCTCCTTCGCCCCGTGCCCGAGCCGAACCGCGATCCGCACACGGCGCTGCTCGATGCCCGGCCCGGACGGATCGGCGCGGCGCAACTCGGCCCCAACGGACCCCGCGAGTCCGCCCGGCGCAGCGGCACAACGCGGCCCCGGAGGGACGCCGAACGAGCGGCCGAACAGCCGCGGAGCGGCGGCCGTCGCGCCTCCCAGCCGCCCGGGGCCGAAAGCGCCGAACCGAGCGATGAAGGTCACCCGAGCCTCCCCCCTTCTCCGCCCCCCGCGGGAGCGCTCCGGGCCCCGCCGCCCCGCGCTGGAGGCCGCGCCGCCCGCCGCGAGGCCCGGCCCTGCCCCGCCGCGCAGAGGTTCAAAGGGTAGCGCTGCGGGGCCGCCTCTCCCCTCGCGGTGCGGGGCCGCAGCTCGGCTCCCCGCCGCCCCGCCGCTCCCCGCCCGCACTCACTCTCCGCGCGGCCGCCGCAGGCCGCCAACACCGCGGCCACCGCCACGGCCGCCACCGCCGCCGCCGCTCTCGCTCCCATGGCCGTCGCTGCAGCCGCTCGGCGCGTCCCGGCGGGGGCGAATCAGAGGCCGCGGGGCGGGCGCGGGGGCCGGGCCCGGCTTCGGCTTCGCATCGTCGGGAAGAGCCCCGCGGAACGGCCGCGGTCCCCTCTGCGGAGCCCGGCCCGGCTCGGGACGCGGCTCTCGGCCCCTCCAGCGCAGGCCGGGCGGGCGGCCGCCTCCTGCCCAGTAAACAAGGGGCTGCCCCCGTCAGCTGCGAGCGGGCGGCGGCAAGAGGCGGCGCGGAGCCGGGAGGGACGGGACGGGGGAGGAGCGCGGCGGCGGCGGCAGCGGCTTCCACCTGCCGGGCCGGGGCGCTGCGCTGAGGGCGGGGGCGGCCGCGGGCGGAGCGGAGCGGAGCGGAGAGCGGCCCTGAGCGCGGCCCCGTGCCGTTCGCTCCCGGTGCCGCTCTGTTGGCCGCCGAGCAGCCGCGCGCAGCCCGGCCCGCCCAGTTCCCACACAGGGACGCGGCGTTTGAAGCCCTTTTCCCCCCTCTTTTAATCGTCCTCGCTGCGCCGTTGTATGAAGCCATTACCAGACGTTTCCTGGCAATTTGCAGTCATTTTATCACGCGTTTGCAGTCCCGTTTCTGCAAGACGTGGAGCTATGTAAACTGCGGGAATAAAACATTTCTAATTCAGCCCCGCTCGGTAAAGAGGTTCTACCAAATCTTTGCCCTCCATCAGCTCTGCACAGCTCTCCCCATGGAGCAGCAGGCAGCCCCAGCGCCGTGCAGGCACTGAGCTGCATTAAGAGAGGTTGCACCATTGTAAATATCTGTGCCATTTCTCTGTACGAAGGGAGCCATGGGGTGTCCCATAGTTGTGAATGGCGGGAGGAGCGGCCAATGAACCCACAGCTGTTCTGGGGGAGCTCGCTGTGACCCTCTGTGATGTTTCCCAGTTGAGGACGGGGCCTGATTCAAAGTCACCTGCGCGCAAACAAGATCGGCTGTGGTCGCTGGGCAGCAATGGCCGCTTCTACCCTTTGCAAAGCACTGGAATGTTGAGATGAAGGGCCCTGTGTGAGCAGCACTGCTTATTGCAGCAGGACGGAGGTGTGTCAGAGCTGCTGCTGTGGGATCAATGCTCCCCCCAGCTCTGCTCTCGCTGGCATTTGCTCAGATTCTATTTACAACCCACAGGAGTGTGGGAGACTCAGAATCCGCTCGTTTCAGGACACTGCAGGAAGTGAGGGCAGAAGGAATGGGAAGGGGCAGCAAAACTGCGCTCTGTGCTTGCAGCTCAGCCTGCCTCGTATCAGAGCCTTTGCACAAAGCAGAAAGAGCCACACGTCATCCCCAGAGCTGCGTGGAATTTGGAATGTGACTGTAATAGCAACCTGCTTCTGCTTACTCACGTTCTCGTTGCTTTCCATGTGATAATAATATCATCTTACAGATTTGCAAGGAGGATTAAAGGCTACAGCTCTATTCTCTTTCACTAAAATACTATTTTTAGTTTCTAATTACTGATCAGGAACATCGGTGTGCAACCTTTCCCATGTGGTCGCTGCTCTGAATCCACCGTGCTTTTGCCATCACGTAACCCAGCAGCAGCACTGTGGGCTCCAGGAAGGGAACCCAGCACCAGTGTGCTCCTGGTCCTATTCCCAATAGCTGCACTTTGTGCTCTCCGATCATTTCCAATTTAAGAAACACTGCTAAACCCATTAGTCTGATCTGTGTCTGATCTATCAAGTACAACTCCTTTCTTAAGCATTAACCATTCTCCCCATGTACGCTTTATGATTTCTTAGGAGCAGGTTCTGGTTGCTGAGGTAAAGAGTTACCCCATGGAGCTCAGGAGGAGACGGTTCTGCTTGGAATAAAACACAGGTTGCCTTATTTTTATTGAGTCAAAGCTCCATCCAGGCTCACAAGTTGCCCGGTGTGCAGCACACGTTTTCCATCCTCCTGTCCTTTGGGGATGCGGACGAGTTTCTGCTGCAGCCAACAACGGCTCAGCGTGAGCATGGCTGGCAGGATGCGGCCAGAAGGTTCCAGAATGGGCTGCTCAGCGAGGCCTAGCACTGAGCACAGCACAGCTGGCCTTGGGAAATGTATCTCATCCTGTTTGGAGTCACGCAGAACTATTGCCAGATCTCCCAATATAAAATATTTCACGTCACAGTGACCGAATTCCTCTCTTATCCTTCCTTCCGTCCGCAAATCCGATAAGCAAGCGCTGTCTTCCCAAAGCAGAGCTCTGACGGCCCGCTCGCCTTCCGTGCTGAGGGCAGAAGCCTCAGCCTCCTGCTGCTGAAACAGGAAACACTGACAGATCCTTCCAGATAATTCCATTGTTACGTGAGCAAATACAGCCTTTGCTTGAGGTGAAAATGGCAGAGGGCATCTCTGCCACACAGCTCCAAAGCCGGTGGGGATGAGTGCAGGAAATGGCAGCGCTGCCCGTTTCAGCTTTTGTCCTGGCTGATGTTTGGGCGTCACAGAGGCAGACACAACGTTAGACTTCGTGCTTCCCATTCCTTACAACTTCTTTGTTTCAATTCGGCACTAACCTTCTCAGCTAGATACTGACATTTCTCCCGCTGGGTACAACCCCAGGTCACCGCGTTCCATGCACAGCCCACAGCCCACCCCGTATCCCAGCCCCATCGCTGCCCCCAGCCCTGCAGCTCTTGCAGAGCTCAGCTCCCACCCCAGGCCCGCTGTGCCCCACAGCTGCCAGCCGTGCAGCTCTGTATCAGCAGCCACGTGCAAATCAGTGGCTGCAGCCACGTCACTCTCCAATACGTCATATGCACACACTGTGCCCCAGGCAACCAACTGGCTGTGCCAGTTCTCAGCTGCAGTTTGTGCTGTTTTGTTTTTTTTTATAATTAATTAACGCATATTTTTCGCTAATCCAGGGTCAGAATTGGAGGCACAGCCCCTCGGAGCAGCATAGCAGAGTTCAGCAGACCATAACCCTGTGCTCCACGCTGCTTTATCTCATGTTTTGCTTTTTGGACAGCACAGAACTCCTAGTTCCCACTTCGATAAGCAGTTTGTTCCGTCGCTAGGAGACACACCCTTTCTTTGTAAATGTTACAAATCAAGCATATCGAATCCATTATTCACTAGCTGCTGCAGCTTCCCACTTCCATCTATTAAGAGACAGCGATGGTGCCAGAAATGTCACAGTGGTCTCATGTGACAGGTGGCGTTGATTTATCTTCCATGGTTTGTAATGCTGCTGTTGGTCAATGGGAACGAGCAGCACAGCTCAGCACAGCGACCTGCGGTGAGGAGGAGCAGCCGGCACCGCGCTCCGGGCTGGGAATGGCATCAGCACCCTGCAGAGGGCTTTGATTGCTATTTTCTGCTCCTATCTGCTGTATTATTATGGTCGACGTTTCTTTCGTGCTTGTCACTGTGTAAGACTTTGATTCTGTGGTTTCGTTCCAGGTTTATGATGGAGTCAATGAGAAGGGAGGCGGAGCAGCACGTGGTGAGCAGTGGGACGGGACGTCCACCCATCCACTGCTCTACAAAAAACACGACCAAGGGGTGTGAGAGCCGCCACACAGCTGGGCAGATGTGCTCAGGCCACCCGCAGTCTCTGCCATGTGAGGCTCAGGAAGGCTGCATTCACCTTCCTGATGTGGCTTAGGTCTCTGACAGCACCAGTGTAAGCAGTAGTGGTACCATTTTTACTTGCTGCCTGCGGATCAGGGCCCAGCCTGTGTCTGATAAACAGCTCCCCATGTCGATTTCCCAAGCTTTGGGAAAGTTAAGCAATTCTCACTTGACCATGCTTGCAGAATGCCATTTCTATACATAAGGAAACACATCAGAGCCCCACAGCACAACATGGGGCCGAGGCCTGCAGTCACTGAGCGCACCACCAGCGTGACCTCAGTCAGAAATAAGGGCTGTCCGTCCATGACACCACAGAGCATTCTGTGACTGCTTATCCTGAATAACCCCTGCACTGACCTGCAAAGCGTCTCTGAACACTATAATTACTAAAGGAACCCCAGAAAAGCAAAGACTGCAACTTCTGATTGACAAAGCACTTACGGTGTGTAGAGAGACCGCTGCCCACAGGGGCAATTAATCCATTTGGTTCATCAGTGCAGAGGGTGACATTGCTCCGTGGGGCCCTGCTGTGTGTGAGAGCACCACAGGTGGCAGAAGGGATGGGCTTCAATCTCCAGTCTGTCACTTCATCCTTCCAAATAACGCACCCACAAGATGTCAGCGCTGGGAAGCTCAATAGCAATTGATGGGGATTTGGAGGACTGAACGTTTCTGGAGGGCAGGCTGCCACTTCCCTTCCAGGGCTTTTCAACAGGACTCATTTACAAGTGCCAAAAAGTTACAGCCAACGCACGGCTGATGGTAACGCAGTGCACCAGAGCTTCTGCAAGCTGTATTCAAAACAACAGTGTATTCTGAGTATGGAAGGGGAAAATGTGATAGACAATGAGGAAGTGTTAACGTTGTAACATCCCACAACCACACAACAAATTCCAGCACTGCACTCTGCTCTAAAAGAAATGCTCAGCTCTGAAATCCCCGCGGGGAAAGCAGCAAACAGTTTGGATTCAAACACTGGTGACACTGCAGCCACTGCTGGAGCACAGGGAGGAGTCCAGCAGCACAGCTCCACTTCTGGAAATGCAGCTACGTCACAACGACGCGTTTTTATTCAGTTGGGGGATTCTGTAAACGACACAGGCGTTCTGACGGAGCTGCTCCGTTGGGATGCATTGGGAAAAGAGCTCCATTTTCACCAGCACACAACTGCTGTCAGTCTTTGCCCCCCTCACCTCCCCTCCGCTGGGATCCACACACAGCTGAAAGATCCCCACCTCGTGGCCCCAAGGAGCAAATGGCGAAAAGCGCAGCAGCCACGGGCGGCTCTTCAGCTCCTCCACGTGCAGCACAGCAACACCCACAGCTTCAGAGCAACTCCACAAAGCACAGCACAGGTGCAGAAGGGCTCCAGCTAAATCACGAGCCCCAGAGAATGGCTGTGAGACTCTTACCACCAACCTCGCTTTATTGCGGCTATTTTCTTCCAGCTGTAACAGTTTAAGAAGTTTTCTCCAGTTTTATCACAGTTATCTCTTAGGAATCCCAATCAGACAAAGAAACTCCTGACCACAGAATTTGTCTCAGGAGGGAATGGCTGACTTCTTTTCCCCACCCTCTTTCCATTTCTGTCCTGAAAACAGCAGCTTCCTCGGAATATTTGTGCAGGTGAGGTCTGTGTGCACAGAGTGCACAGTGTGTGCAGTTCAAACTGCCACTGCGTTTTCTTACGCAAGAGCAAAACATAACTGACAATAAGTGACAACAGCAGTGCATCGAAGAGGGAAGCAACCAACTTCAGCCCCCCCACAGCAACAATAAACTGAAGAAGTCTGCAAACACAAGCATTCCTACGAGCAGAGGGTGAGCCTGAGAATAATTTTACCTGTCTGCCTCTGAATCCAAGCCAGGATAGCAAGTCAATAGCAGCGTTCTTTTCCTACACCCTACAGCTGTGTATGTACACAACCTTGTAATTAAATATCCTGTTGGCAGCAAGATCTAGCACAGCACAGTAAAGCTGTTAAAGAAAAAAAATTAAGACTTCAACGGAGCGTTATTTATGTCCTTATTGAGTAATGCCTTTCAGAAGTTGTAACACTTGCCACAACCACATTAAAAACAGAGGACTGTATCTGCTAAGGAATTTTTTAGGAGCTCACTATGAACTGCTATCTTTAACCCCGTTCTTCCCTCAATAGGCAACGATTCTAACTTGGGAAAAACATAACAAAGTACCCAAAATGCTCTCCATGAAACCTGTCACGGAATTCATCAACTGCACAGAAAAGGTGGGAGGGGAGGCCATGGACAGCCTCCTCCAGGACACCACAGGTGGCAAGAATTATTACTGATACGTAACACACCAGCTGAGTCTGCTGACTCGTGGCACTTAAAAAAAATCATTTTAGCTTGGGGAAAATTCTGATAAAGAGAATCATACCAATGAATATAAAACAAACAACAATTAACATGATCCATAACAGCCAGTTGACCGATTTCTTCGCATGCTGTTCAAGGCGGTCAGATTCATCCTTCAGCTTCTCAAAGTTCTGGTCTGCCATCCGGAGAGAGTGGGACAGCGTCTGGGGGCACAGAGCACAGCATCAGCAGGGGGGCACGGAGGATAAAATGTGCTCAACCTGCCCAGGACTGAGAGCAAACACTGCTGACAGCCTGAGCAGGAAGGACTCTCTTATCCCGTGGGGATGAGGCACCACCTGTAAGTCAGTTGTGAAAACCAAGGTCTGAACAAGTAGATGTAGTTTAAAAAGTTCCAGTTGTCAAAGTGAAGTACCAACATTTCCAAACATCATTTACAGACAGAACTTTCAGCTTCAGGAATTCTGATTTGAAAGTTCTCATCACCAATTTTTCCAACAGAGAAAAGCTTTACAGTTGAACTGCAGAGGCAGACAGGCGCTGCCTGCAAACTTCCCTCATTCTAATCTCATCTGGAAGTTACAGCTTTTGTTTTTAACACATTAGCAATTTCACCTCCTAGGATTGCAAACTGAGGAGTTGAGCACTGTCACACTACCTGGTTGTCTTGTTTTATCACATTCTGTGCAGCCAAAGTGTTGTTTTTGAGACTGCGAGCCAAACTCAGCATTTCCTCTGCTAACTTTTCCTGCATGTCTTGATGGTGCTGCAACACAGCATCCAGCTCCACTGCTGACTGCTTCTCATCAGATGCAAGGCCTCTGCAAGGACACAAGGGAAAAAGAATTGGGATTTGTACGTACGAGCTGATCTCCCAGTGGGTCCCCAGACTGCGCAACCCTGACAGAACAACGCGCACTTCACCCAAATGGAAATGTCTCTGATTTAAGGTCATTGGGAAAGAAGGTCCCAAAGCATGGAGCATCCAAATAAGAAATTTGGACTTACTTCCGCTTCCTTATGTTCAGCTCCTCAGAATCTGGAAAAAAAGAATGTGTGTTATAGTGTATTACACAATGCCATGCAATCACAGGCTGAAAAAACAAGTTCTGTGCAAGATTTTCTTTCCCCAAGATGTAATCCCAGTTGGCCTTTTACACCAGGAATATGGATTTCAAATGTCTACCTCTTTTCTACCAGGAAAAGACAGTACATAACATCATACATTTGATTGAGAGGAAAAGCTGAGATGAATCACATCCCTGAGGGCAGCTCAGCCCACGGGCTTTGTGTTCTCTTTCAGGACACGTCAGATTGGCCTCGCTCCAGCCACTGTTACGGTAGCTATGGAAACCACAAATTAATTCCTACCAGTTCCCTACATGAATAACACGGCTGTATATTTAAGAGAAGTTGAATAACACCTCCTCTGAGCTCCTAAGATCACGTGGTTTGCTCACAGCAGAAGAGAACATCAGCAGTGACAAACACAAACTGTCCTTGCTAATGCTGTAACTGAAACACCTGTTTTGATATGAATTCTAGAGAAACAGGTTCCTGCAAGTCTCTTCTGCTGCACAGGTAACAGTGCCTATGCTCTCAGCTATTCAGTGTTTGTTTTTTTAAATCTTGTATTTTGACAAGGAGTGAGTCAGTAATTTAAAAGTACGCTCTGGTCAGCCTCTAACACCTGGCCTTCCTCTTTCTTTACCCATAAAACTCAGTCAATTACATTTACAGAAAATGAGATTAAACTTACCACTGATAGCCAAGGGATCCTGGGAGTCAGGAAGAGAAACAAAACAGAAGATTACACATGGCCAGTGAAAAGGCTCATGAGGTACAATCACATAGAATCACAGAACCAAAGTCCTCCACGCACAGTAATGGCACCTGTGCCCAGTATTTAGATTATCTATGGCAAAACTAAAAAGGTGACTCCACCCCCAGCCTGGGACACATCTGAGGCACAGCCACCAAAGGCAACCAAATGTCATAAGAGACCACCTACAAGCTAAAAGTAAAGAAGCAGCAGCACCAAAACATACTGTACCAAGCAGCTCACTCCTCATCTTGCCTGTGCAACGAGCCTTTGTCTGCAGATGAACTGTTTTGGTAGCTGGGGTTCTCTCTTTGATTGTAGTAGGTGTACGTCCAGGGGCTAAGAACTGATTTGCCAGGGCCTTTTCAGTTGATGAAGGCTGTAAGAAAGAAGAAACAACGAGAAAGAGTCACAAACATCGTTCTGCAGCATAAGGCCACCTGGATGTATGAGCTACAAGGATTTGGGGAGCACTTCCACGGTTGCTGGAACAGTTGTGGAATTTTGCAAACTCTACAGTTTGGAAAAGGAAGAAAGAAATTTCAGACTTTGCACAATAGCCTCCTTCAACAAAATACAATATATTTATTTACTATTGTTAAAATCTTATCAGGCAATCCTTGACAAGTGTTATTGTGAGATGTAAGATAAATTCTCCTTGTTGCCTTGTTCCTACGCTTGCTTTTAAGTGGAGAATACTTCTTAAGTCTTTCCAAGGTAAACTAATGTCTTACCAATTTTTCAGCTTCTAGAAGTCCCTTCAGAAAGTCTACTTTACGTGTGTATTCATTGAGCAGTTCTGGGGCAGGCTTGCTATTGGAATTGGAAAAACAACAAACAAAGCCATGTGAAAACCAGTAAACAGCACCATCTTCTATTGTTTAGAAAACTTTTCATATCAAATTAAACAATGGGGGCTTTTTCAAGAAAGAAATAGCCTCAAGTTGGGAGCATACCTGCAGCCCCCTTAAGCCACCTTGCCGAGGCAACTGTGGATGCAGCAGCTCAGGGCACAGCCAACCAGAGGAGCACTGTGCAGAGCCTGACAAGGAGAATGAAGCGTTTGTGTGACCACGGCCGCACAATTCCCTCACGCACCTGGGCCAGGGCAACCCCAGACATGGGAACAGACTGGGAGAAGAACATTGACAGCAGCCCTACCAGGAAGGAGTTAGAGGTCCTGGTAGAAGAAAAACTGAACACGAATCAGCAGTGGATGCTCACAGCCTGGAGGGCCAACGGCACCTTGGGCCGCGTCAATGGGGGATGGGAGGGGAGGCACAGGGCACAGAGGGGATTTTCCCCCACTGCTCTGTTCCTGAAGCCCCATTTGGAGGACTGCATTCAGAACAGGAAAGACGTGGAACTTCTGGAATGGGTCCATAGGAGGACCACGCTGATACTCAGCACAAAGAATGGTGAGGGAACTAAGGGCTTTCAGCTTGGCGCAGGCAGTGACAGCGCAAGGGGGAATGGTTTTAAAACCATTAAAACTCCAGGATGACGGGGAGGTTTTTCACCCCACGACGTGATTCCCAGCTGCTCCGCTCGCCTGCCGCACTGCAGCACCCTCACCTGGACTGCTTCTTCAGCTCCCGCAGCATGTCCTCAAGGGCGGCCACGTACTGAGGAGAGAAAGGCTTTCAGTCGTCAGCATTACGGACGGATATTAATTCCGGCAGAGGCCACAGCACGGCTGAGGGCGCGCTCGGCTTTTAACGCTCTGACACTGGCTGCCTCTGCTTATTTGGAGGAGCGGAATCGTGCTACTGAAGGCCGGGAGCTTTCCCGGCCAGTCCCGCCCCGACGAGAGGACTGGGTCACGCCTCACCTTCTCCAGCCGCCACTCCTCGGGATCCCGCCGCTCCGCTGCCAGCGCCTCGCACCGGCTCAGCAGCCGCATCAGATTCAGCTCCAGCCGCGTCGCCGCCATTGCGGACAACCGACACCGGAAGGCGCCTTAACAGCGCTTCCGGGCGGCGCCGCCATCTTAGGGCGGGGCGCGGGCGCCATCTTAGGGCGGGGCGGGAGGCGGTGGAGGCGGCCGGGTGCCGGCGCCCCGCGGCGCTCGACGAGCGGTTTTATTTAAAAAATGCACACAACGAAGCAGCCCCGGCGCTCTTCTGTCACAACTCTGACACGAAACGGCGCAGGGCCCTCGAGAGGGGATTGGAGCTCAGTTCCACAGCGTGTGCACAGCTGTCCTTCAGGGCGTTGATCGGCACGCAGACGGGGGCCGAGGCAGCTCTGCACAAGCACTGTGGGAGCCGTGAATTTGCTGAGAGGGCCCCAAAATACGTCATGGTGACACTTGGGCATTTGTGCTTCCTTTGTGGAGAGAGCTTTCTCAACGCCAACAAAGAACCATTCCAGTCAGACATTCCCTCTGCAGGCATTGCTCACCACACAGCACTGACGCAGGCAAAAGGACGTTGATAAATGAACACAGACTTTTTTTAAAAAGTGCAATGTATTAATAAACGTTTTTGTACATTTGGTCTCAGTTAAGGCTATTACAACATTAACAGTTCTGTAAACCACACAAAGTTGTCATAAAAACATAAAAAATTAAGGCAACGTACGCTGACCCAAACTCACTGTTGGTCCCACTAAAGTCCACTGTAAGGCAAATGGAAGAAGGCACGGCAGCAGAAACGGGACGTTATTTTTTTACCTGTACACTCGTGAATAAGTTCATAGCCTTCAAAGCCTTAAAAAACTAAAGTCAACTTCAGACAAATCCAGACAGCTTCAGTATTTCACTTCTCTGTACACGTCAGGTGGGAATAAGGGTCTGAAAACCTCCGTTTTACTTTTGCTGTTGGTTCATATTCATCCAAAAGTTCCTGAGCGTGGGCCATTGCAGACCCTTGTGCAACGTATATAGAATGGACTTTATCAGTTCGTATTGCTGGCTGCTCCCTTCGTCTCACCACTGTTTGAGACTCTTCATCAGCTGAAGCCTTGCCCTGAGATTCTGTACATTTGAAAATCCCAGGAGGAAGCTTGATGTTTGCTGTTGGCATCACTGGTGTTCGGCGGGGCACCTTAATCTTGGACAGTGTTAAAGATGATCTGCGTCTTGAAGCCAGGGATGCAGACAAAGAACCCGAAGATGTTTGCAGAAGAGAAGGCACTGTGCAAACATCTTTGGCAGGCACGTTGGAGCTCTGAGTGCAGCCTTGTACGCCAGAAATCATAATTCCTTTAAAAAAAACAACACACTGAAAGCATGCATAAAAATGTAACTTGACAGAAGCTGGTGTGACCAGGTAGCATTTGGTCACCCGGCTCTATGCAGTGAAATATGTAGAATAAAAAAAGCACACACTACCTTAATACTGACCTTCGGTATCCATCCGTCCTGTTCTCTCTTCTAGCAAGCTCTCTGTGCTTGCTGAGGTCTCAGAGTCCACATTTTCCTCATCAGAGCCTCGCTGATCAAGCTCAGGTAACCGATATGTTATGTCTTCCCTACATCAGAACAGAAAGCACTTCTGATACAACCTTAAGCAGCACATATTTCAGAGGTAAACCTTCCTGCATATAGTCATTAAATAATAATTCTCATAGTATTTTCCTCTTGTCCTGGCTTTTATGTTTTCCTTTTCATCTTCATAAAGGCCTGAAGAACATAGTTAACTAACCAGAATATAGTGCTTTGCTGTCTGTGTTACCCCCAACCACAAAGGGCACAACCTACAAATGCAGGGTTTTCAAAGCTACGACTTACTTTTCTTCTTTTATTGACTGTATCCGATCAATGAGAATCTCCTTTTCTCGGTTATCAGCTTCAGAAACTTCCTCTTCTTCATGCAGAGAGCCCAGTTCTGCATTGCCACTGTCATTTCCTTTGACCTGTGGACTTTTACTCTGTAAGACAAATTTATGACTCAGTCCTAAACACCTACCCTAGCTACTGGCTGTAAGGTTGAAGACAAATGAGCGGGACAGTTGAAGGGCTCATGGATGAAGAGCTGTTAGTCACACAAATGTTCCAAGAGATAATATATATATTTTTCCTATTAATCTGATTTGTGGTTTTGTTACCTTTTGTGAAGCAGTTGTTTAATCTACCAGCCTCACCTTAGTTTTACTTATAAGGAACGTTAATACATACAAGTTCCACTCAATGTCTATGAAATACCAAAGCCAAGGCGAACAGGTGAAAAGCACTGCATGCAGTCAGGAGAGAAAGTTGCAACCCATACATGCAGTCTTGATTATTCAGGAGTTTTTAAAACCAACTTACAACGCATTTAACAGGTTTAGTCATGCAATGGTACCATTAAAAACCAAACCAACAACATGCATGCTGAACACAGGCAGTGTACATACCAGCATCCCCTCATACGGGGAAGAAAACCCAAGTTTTACAGGCCACAGCTAGAGAGAGATAAAGATCAAATACACTATAACACGACTTCTGATCAGACAGAGGTGGTTTTTTGTTGTTCACTTTTTTTGAAACAGTACAATTAAAAAAAAAAAGCATATTTGTGATAACAGAGCACAGAATATTTTTGTCCACCATCCACCTCAGGAGTGAAGGAACTCCTTTGCCATTCAACAGACTGCAATCTTAATTCTACTGATTGAATTACATGGAAATAGATTTAGATTACTGCAAGAGCAAAGCCCCACACTCCCACATCCATCATTTATGACACCCCAGCACAGCTGTACATTTATCTCCTGCCTATTATTCTGCACCAACCCAAATCCCTTTTCCTCTCATCTGCTAATTGATCTTTGACTTACAGAATGAGATGGATGGGAAAAACGAGCAGGACATCCCCTCACGGAGTGAGATGCCTTCTGCTGGATGCTGAGGTTCTGTGATTTATTTCAAAACTTACCGTATTCTGCCGAAGCAATGAGAGCCGCCGGAAAGCAATGCTCTCAGCTGCTTCCAGCTGACTTATTTCATCCATCTTTATCTTGTACTTCCTTATCTGCTCCTTTATCAGCATCTCTACGCACCTGTACGAAAGGGAAAGATTTTATTGAACAATCTCATGCTACAGAAGTATGCGAGTGTTGTAAAAAACAAAACAAACACAGGTGGCAGTACTTCCATATTTTGAAAAACTCCTTTGCAGCAGACTGCTCCAACTTACATGGTTGTTTTTGAAACATCCTTCATGCTGGTTAAAGGGTCAGAGGTATCAGGGCAACGCAAGAGGCATGGAGCAAAAACAATGGCCAAGGCATTGGGTGACATACGGTTGACGTCTTCTATCAAAGCCACTCTGAAATCCAGCGTTCAGAAGAAGGAAAAAAAAAAAAGTAATTGAACCTTGCTGGAATATTAATAATCTGATCAAACTTTGCCACAGTCCCCTAATACAGATACAAGGAGACCACAGAGCTATGAAATGGATTTCACACCTGCCAAATACAAGAAAAAGAAACAGAAAACCACCCAGGTTAAGCTGTTAGGTACCAGTGTGAAAGTCTGGCAGGTGATTCAGTGCCACCCCTTCAAAAATCACTTCTCCCTATGTTCAAGGGATCACTCAGAAACTCCTCAAGTTCTCTGGATGAAAGAGGCTCCCTTATCAGCATCACTGATCTCTGCTTTGAAGACCAGCACGTGTGCAAGCATTTATAATCCTTGCGCAGTCCCTACCTATTACACTAACATCCACTGTTTACTATTTACCTGTATTTACCACATTGTGCCACATTAATCCTAGTGTTCAGAAAAACCTCACCAAGTATTTCAGATCTGTTTTGTCTTCAAAGCTGTCCTTACCTGATTTGATACACCAGATGGTAGAAACAAGCAAATGTCTGATTTTAAACAACTACCAACATCAATTCTTTCATTTCTAAACTAGCAAGTCAATCCCTACACTGATTCTCAAGGGGCTCAAGTTATTAGGAAAGCTTCTAAGAAGGGCTCAACGAAGTTGAATGGAGTTTGACTCCAAATGAAATAATTCTTACTTGACTAGATGGAAGATGAGCCGTTCCAAGGTATCATGGTTTGCCTGTGGTAGCTGTTCGAGCACACTGTAAATGGCACAGAGTTGCTCCTGTTTTTCTGGTAGTTCTGTACAAGGGAAGAAAGAAGAAGATTGTCACTGCTGTGCAGCACTAATGGAAAGGGCCAAGCACCTTCTGATATTGTCTCAAACAGTCTACAACAGATAAAGTTCCTAGAAGCCATGCCTCTATCTCACCAACTGTTGTAATTGAATGTTAAAGTACCCAGGTGGCATTGCAGCTACTGACTTTTTCAGATACTCTTATTAGCATCATGATGTCCAATAGTTACAGTGCCTTACTGCTACTGAAGTGAATGAATCTAAAGGAGACTTCAGCTGTCCAGATATCTAAATCCAATCCAGAACACCGAGGAGAAGAGAAATCCTACATCAAAGAAAGCTTATTTGTGTGTTTGCAGTTCTTAAAGAGGGTGGTTGTATAGTGACATTCTGCTGCCAAAATAGAGGAACTCTGAAGCAGGAGGTCATATAAACTAGGAAAGTTTCCTGTAAGATGTTTTACATAAAGTTTAAAATCATTGCTGTAAATTAACTAGAAGGAAGCTGTTTAGCTAACACAAGCACCTCAGAGATTGTTTTCCCAAGGAAATAGTGAGATAACAAGAAAAAGAAAACACTGCTTCAATAATTTCTATAGCCTACCTACAGCACGGAGAAAATCACTGTACTGTGCTGATGTCATCAGTGGGTCTGGCAATTCTCGTAACCACTGCTTAAGGATCCCCGTAATAGTGTGGATAGGGTAATTCTCCAGTTTCACTGAATTTGGATCTGAAAAGAAACGTTTTAATCCAATGCAGTTCATTCCTTTGAATGCACACAATGCACAACTGGGTGCTAACAGAAGAAAAAAGAAAAAAATCCACTGATAGGCACTTATACAGCACAAAGTAGCTTTTGTCAGCCAGCAAAAGTAATACAGACGGCATGTTGAAAATATGCCTGCTAAAATGCTGGTTTTGAAATACACGTGGCAGATGCTTTCAAACAGAAAAGAATTGAGAGGCAAACTACAATGGTGCAAGGAAGTCAAAAGGGCGGACATTGCCAGACCTGCTTGCAGCAGCTGTTTCAGCTCCTTCATACGATTTGCTGATCCTGATTTCCTGTAAATGCCTTCAGTGTAGAGGCCGTGCATCTCCACATGCTCTAGCAACTTCTCCATGACAATGGGGACGGAATTTCTCTCGCTGGTCAGGGAACTCACACACACTCCAAAGTGCCGCGGTTCTGCATCCTGTTCATTCTGGAATCGATTCAGGTCAGGCACTATCAATGTCTATTCCCAAGATAGAAAATTCTATTGCTTTCTGTTAAAACTAACCTACGAGTCCAGAAAAAAAAAAAAGCTGAATGTTTTATTCTAGCTTCCTACAAACCTTTGATCATAATGCAGATTTCCTTAGTTACAGCAGTAAAGAAATCCTGCAAAAAGCACCAAAGGAGCTTTTTAATGGTTCATCCAACGCAGCACACATACTGAAGGAGTTCCCTAATTAGCTCAAATATCACCTTTTAAGAAGAATGTTCTGTTTCTACCACTGCAGGGCCTGACTTCAATTATATGCAAACGTGGAAAGGAGCATAATTCAAGTAAAGTTTATTTCAGTGTTAGAACATCTGTTCTTCATTTGTTGAGCAAAGATGACAGCATTTTGCGTACATCACCCCTGGTATCTCAGTATGGCATCCCAGATCTACAGGTCTTACCTTTTTCCCACAGGATGTACAGCTGCTCTGGATTTTGGACATGCATTTCTTATGACAAGTCAACTTGCAAACTAGAGAGAGCAACAATTGTTAAAACGTTTCAAACGATGTTAAAATACTTTGAATTTTACTGCTCACTACATCACGTCTGGACCAGCCAGAGTTTCAAGGAATTTGCCCATTTTCATGAACCATTTAGGCTGGAAATGACCTACAAGATCACCAAGTCCAACCATCGCCCTGAGCTACCAAGTCCCATCTCTAAACCACGTCCCGTGGTGCCATGTCCACACGCCCCTCAAACACCCCTGGAGATGGGAACCCCACCACTTCCTTGGGCATCGCATTCCAATGCTTGACCACCCTCTCTGCACAGAAACTCTTCCCAATATCCGTCTAAACCTCAACTGGTGCAATGCAAGACTCTTGATTTCGTAAGCTAAGTGGCAAGAATGAGACATTTTCACTTACCACTGCAGAGACAGGCCTTCTCCATGGGCCAGATGTACGACGAGCAGTGCTCACATGATTGCCGAATGCTCACTTGGTAGTTTGTGAATACATGACCATTGTGTTCTTCAATCTGATGGAAGACAGAGAGAAAACAATGGACTTCTCCCCACCCTCCTTAAAAAAACAAAACAAAACAAACAAAACAAAAACAAAACAACAACAAACAAAAAAACAAAAAAACAAAGCATGAAACAAGAAAACCCTACACACTTATTTTGGATTTTCTACTCTTCTTTTTGTAATTACAGCTGATGGTTTTGACTTTGAAACCAAATTTCGCTCTAGCATAAGGCAGTTGTGTTTGCTGATTTATTTCCTAACTGATCTGCTACGTTGGTTCATCAGCACAATACAAACACTAGCTCTTAGTTTGCTACCAATGTTTTAACAGTTAGTTTGTTTTTAAACAGTGTCACAACTGAGAAAATCATTGAGTTCTAAGAGATGCTACAAACATTTCAGTACAAGAATCATGCTCTTGAAACAGCGTTCTCCCTGCGTTCTCAGACTACAGCTGAGGACTGAGCAATGCAAAAAGGAAAGGACTTACTGCACGATCTTGTTTTCGCTTCTTCTTCTGGGCTTTGGTTTGCTGCAGTGAAGTGCAAAACAGGCATTAGCCTTCAAAATCCAGAAATCCCACTTTTTTTTTCCAATTCAGTTTACCAGACTCTACTTCACCTCCAGATACTGGAGACGCTACACTGCAGCTTTAACTTGTATGAGGCTCACCTGAGCTCACACTGACTGTGAACCTTCTATAAACCAGTTGAGCTCCCTGCCTGATGACTAAGCAATTCCGACTCCAAAACCTTTAGAGAAAGCTTAAGTTTTCACCAAATACAATGTGCAAATATTTTCAGATTCCGAGAACGTTAAGAGCAAGCTAAATAACTAATAGTTTCATACTGGTGTATCAGCATTCAAAAATTGTTATGGGGGTGATCTGTGTAGGGAAAACATTTCCTAAATAATCAAGGATGATGCCATTGGAAAGCTTTCAGAGATAACAGCTTCCTTATCCCTAGGAGAGTAACATAGTTTAGACATCCTGCAAGTCAGTAGCAGTGTAGGTTTCATACCTTGGGCTGCTCAGATTCTTCTTTTTTTGTATATCCTCTGATGAATTCATCCAGAAGGGATTGGAAGAGATTCAAAACCAGCTTGACCTCTTTCTCTTCCCTTTTTTTGGCCAGATTTGTAACTAGAAGCTGGTAGTTTTCCACCAGATCTTTGTAGCCAACATGGATTTGCCCATTCTGAAAAGGAGGAAAAAGTACTATTGAGAAGGCAGCCTTTTTGCATATAGTTGATACAGATTTCAGGTATTTAAGTGTTGCCCACTGGTGATTAAAGCAAAATACAACAGCTCACATCAGTAAAGAAGTTACTAGAGTTCCATATTACACTCTAAAAGGGCACTTGGCTGAGACAAGTCTGAGTCAGAAGAATGTTGGAAAAGGTGTTTGGCAACTCTCCTGGTAATTAGATTCAGCAGTGTGAAGGGGCTGAAGACAGCAGTATCAAGCATTTCTCGAAGCGAGTTACAGATAATGAATGAGAAGAGGGCAATGAAGCAGTCTTGTTATCAGAACCATAACGTGATTATCAAGTTTAATATTCAGCCTTGAATTCTGTGCTAAGAACTGCTGATTTGCTTTGTTAAAGAGCTGTAGTCAAACATTTAAACAGCACACTTTATTAATTTATTACCATTGGGTTGATGTGGTTTTTTTTACTTCACTGGGATTTACTTACAGGAGCAGAGTACATGGTCTTGATATTTCCTCTGAACTTCTCAGTGGCTTCAAAAAACAGGCATTCAACACCAGATTTCTGGGAGCGCAAGTCGTTGATCTAAAATGCAATTACATCTGTATCAGGTTTCTTTAAGGGAACATCCAACCACTGCTAAGTTTGGTACCAGGTTGAGTCATTGAGGACCTTTCCAATTACCTAAAACGACACATTTCCTAACGCACTGTGATGACACAAAAATAGGAGTTAGAACCCTGTACTTCCTTTAAGTCTTTTTCCCCCTTTCTTTTTTTCTGGGGGAGGAGGGAAACAACTTTTGCTGCACACTGGTGCACGTTCTTTGCACACGATGGACTAACCTGAACACCACCTGCATTTAATGGAACACAATGCATGAAAAACTTGAAGGAAGGAATAGGAAGGATCTTAATACAGACTCAATGCATTCCAGTTATCAAATTAATTCTCCTTTGCTTTAAATAATAATATAACCTTGCATCTAGAAGAGTTGTCTTTAAAACCCTACACAAACAATAAACACAGACCTGAATTTTATCATAGTGGAGTGAATTTTACCTTGTTTAGAAGGAACTCATCAAGATGTTTCAGTTCATTGG
The DNA here is from genome assembly GCF_019238085.1 of Lagopus leucura. Taxonomy (NCBI): domain Eukaryota; kingdom Metazoa; phylum Chordata; class Aves; order Galliformes; family Phasianidae; genus Lagopus; species Lagopus leucura. Next base: position 781,630 of record NW_024962316.1, on the reverse strand, counting down.
CATTTGCAATCTCTCGGACTATAGAAGCTCGCCAATTCTGAGATACACTGGAGATCTTGCTGATCTTAATAGTACGGTTCTTCTTTGCTTTACTGCTCTCCTTTACATGGCGCTCCCCTGCCTGGAGACGACTTGGCTGCCCAGAAGAAGCTGGGAAATAAATGAATTTGTATTCTAAAACGGGGTGACTGAATTCTGCAATATTTGTTTCCCAGCAAAACATTACAGATGTGGCATTAGCAAGATGGTGATCAAGTCATAGAAACTCACCTTCTGAAACTTTCTGTGCTCCTCCCGTTTCCGGAAACAGGAGGCACGAAGTGAGTGAGAGCCCATCGCCTTCATCAATCACATCAGGATTAAACTCCTTCGGAATTTTCTTGTCTGGCTTTTTCCCCAAAAGTCTACGCAAAGGACTTTTGAAAGCAGACCTGAACATAAAGCAGATGCAAGTTTGTCACATCCTAACTCTCTTACAAGAAAAGGCTCATAATACAACAGTTAACATCCACAGTAGGAATAATTTATACTGTGGATATTTAGTCTGTTCAACCTGCATAAAAACTGGGCAGCAGGAAAGACAGTGTGAAAGCACATTTGGGCTTTATACTTACCAGAGCACTACTTTAAACATACATAGAGACAACAAATCTCATCTCCAAGACACCATTTCTGGCTCAGGAAGTCCCTGAGCTGCAGAATGCCAAAAGCTGGGGAGTTGGCCAGGGGAAAAGCAATATACATCTACTGTGTTCTTAAGCTTTTCCCTTGCAATCTCATTCCTAAGTCAGGATGACAGTACGCTACACAGACCTTTGATCAGAGCCTCTGCATGGTTTCTTAAGTCAAAAAGAACAAAAAGCATGTGTTATGCAAGACACAGAAGACCTCAGCAGGGTCAAATATCACTCGTGTCAAACACAAAGACCAAAACAACCAGCAGCACAACCGCTCACATAGCTGAGATCGACACAAGTCTTTCCAGTCATGCATGCTTTCAAGATGTCCAATCCAAAAACCAAGGGGGTACCAAGGCTCCTTTTCTCATTTTATAAAACCAGAGCCCCCAGTCCCACAAAGAATACATACTTGGCATCTATTTGCTGGCTTGCTGGCTGCATGGAAACAACTGTATCAGAGGTAGGTAAGAGGTCACTCGACTTCTTTTGCAAAAGGTACTTCTTGTTGCCTTTTTCTTCTTCTATTGTATCTGGTGATTGCTACAGAAGAGAGAAGTAAAAAACAACAAATTGATCATAAGAGATTCTTAACATACTTTCAAAAACTACAACGGTAAAAAAGATCAGCTCATCAAGACAAAACACTTTAGATAATAGAGATTAGCTTACTAAACCGACATTGAAGTATACTTAATTATTTGATCAAACATCCACTTGTTAAAATTTACTTTTCTAATTGTATAATATTTGCAAATGAAATTATTTTACCTGGATTTAAAGCTAAACTTCAACAGAAAGGAACTCAAACATACAGAACTATAGCCAGTTATTCACAAGTCTTCAAACTTTATAAACAAGGATAACTAAATATAAATATGCACAATAGCAAAGTACCTGACTTGTGGCAGCATGGGCCAGTGCTGAGAGATCATTTAATGAAGATGAAGTCCCCTTCTTTCTGCAATGTTACAAGATTAATTTTAGAATACACACTTTATTGAAGTCTGTAGGCAGTTAATACTTGGCATCTTTTAAATAACCCATAATAACCCAGATATCTGAGAGAGAATCCTCAAACTCTCGCCACTCACTTTGAAATGTTAAAGAGAAAAAAAAAAAAAAAGTACTGGAGAAGCAAAAAAACCCCAAAAACCCACATGTAACAGCAGGGTGGTGCTTGCAAATTGCTAAAAGTTTGTTTCTAATGGATGCTATAGACAAGAAATAAACTCCAGACACTAACTGAACCTGACTCTAGCTCTCAGTTTGTCCAGGCAGACTTGGTATCCTTCTTACTCGTACAGATTCAACTGCAGAGCACAGGACAAAAAGGCAAAAAAAAAGCAGCACTTGTTCATCACTCTATTTTCCTCCATGGACAGATGTACTGGAGCTCTCCAGCTGTTCTGAAACGTTACTGGCAGGTTTTTTCTGAAAAATTCAAGATATTAGGAAACTGTTCTTACTCTAGGGGGTCCTGAGGAGACTGATCTGCACGTGTTCTTCCATCCAAAGACTGGCTCAGCACATCATTCTGACCAGCATCAGACTGTCTCTTTCCTTTCCATTTTTCTCTCTTATACTTTAGTTTTCCTGGGTCATCCACATATCTCTGGATCTGGGAAGAAGTGGGACTATCCAGATCCTTGGCTTCCTTCTGAACAGGCCGTTTGTTTTTATCTCCCCAACATTCAGCTGGAGTTTGAAAGTTTCCAGTAGCAAACAACGTGTTTTCAAGATTCAGCGCAAGATTTGTTGGCCTTTCAGGACAGCTTTGGCTGACTTTCAGTTGGCTACTTTGCCTCTCTTCTGCTTTCATCACTCTATCAATAGCCTTATCTACTCTTTCAGCTTCCAATGCAGGTGGTTGCTCAGGAATATAACTACCCTCTTTTATCTCACTTAGCAGTGGTGTATCTGAAATGGCCTTTCCATGATTTGCATTTTGTTCTTTCTCATTGCTTTTTTGTAGTACAGCATCTTGTTCTGTGGATTCTTTTGGCTCAGAAACATTTTCCTGGGCCTCTTCAGGACGCAGTAAAGCTGTTTCTTCAAAGGAAAACTGGACATGCTTATTCTGTAGCTCATTATGTTCCAGCCCCCTCTGCCGGCGAAATTCACGTTTCTCCCTGCTGCTCGTCACTTTCTCAGAGCCCTCTATCACGTTCTTCTGAGGTAACGTGGCCGTTTCAGATGAGCCCAGGTTTTCAGCTTGCTCACTTGGAACTTCATCTTTTCCCTCAACAACTTGATCCAGCTCTGACTCGTGTTTCACAGGCAATTGATCCGTTGTTGGTTCATTGCCCTCATCCTTCCTCATATCAGTCTCTCTGTCTTGAGCTTCTTGCATTTTCCTCTGCTCTTCTTCAGCTTTCTGCTTTTCCATAACCATTTTCTGAAATCTGTTATGAAGACAATAACGTATTTAATGCACAGTGGTTATGAAAGATACCTACCAGTTTAAACACAGAGTCTTTGTTGTTATTTAGACTAAGTACACATATATGTACAGTCCCAATATGGCTGCATGGAGGACTGGTCATTAGCACTGACATGCATCAGGGCAGCTCAGCTGAACAACATCCAAACACGAAGGGCTTAACCAATCCCCACTGGCCACTTCATGCTGCCTGCAGGGCCACATGGAACTGTCTGGTCATTCATGAAGTTAGCTATCACAGAGAACTAAAAGCTGGAGATGTACTAAAGTAGCTAAGTAGTTGAAATGCATGTTTGCATGCCATGATGCTCCTCTTCCTTTACCTCTGACGCTGAAGATACCCTCTGACCATGGCTTGCACAAGACAAATCCTCTTTTTGTGTTCAAGGTAGCGTTTTTGCTCCCTGTATCTTCGCCATGCTGACTGGATATAAATGGCAGCATTATTCCTTTGCAGGGCCCTCCTGACACAGCGGGAACGCCAGCAAGCCTAAGAAAGGAAATTTCTGAAGTGAGGGAGGAACACTCCAAGGCAGGGAGTTATTTCTGTGGGGAAGGTTGCTTGTTTTTAGGAAAAATAGATTAACAGCTCTCAGAGATACCTGTAAAACAATGGCTGCTTGTCGTGTTCGGAGAAAGCGTCTCCTTTCTAAAACCATCCTGAGCCAGCTCTGAAGGAGAATGATTTTCCTGATCACTTCTTTGTGTAGTGTATCCTGTAGTATTTGCCTCTCAGCCTCTTTCATAAAAACCTGCTCAGTTAAAAAAAGGTTAATCAACAAATGGTTCACTGGAGATATCTCCACTTACTGAAGCAAATCTCCACAGCTGACAGCAATTAGCATTTCCAAAAGGAATTAATCAAATTTCAGTGTGAGGATTTTAAAACATATCTCTGCGGATAGTATTCAAATCACAGAACCATTCTAAAATGAACATCTACCTTTTGGACAAACACCAATAGCAACCATTTCTCCAAAGCAACACCCTAACAATACAGAATCGTGCTGCAGTGTGTTGTTTTCTGATGCTGACCTGTCTTCCTACAACCAACACTGGCACCAACACTTACTATTTCTGACTATTGTAATTTAAAAATATACATCACAGAGAAAGAAGCAACAGTTGTAAATCAGCTGCACTGAATATAGTATATATGAGTGTTTCTTCTTGGAAGACAGAAAGTTTTACTGACCTTGGTCTTCCCTATTTGACAGTTGTTTTTATCCAATTTCAATTTACTCAAATAAGCAAAAATGTCTTCCTTAGAGGCTTTGGCATTTTTGGGAAGTAGCACCTGAAACTGATCTATGAATTCCTGTGGAAGGCAGAGACAGCAAGACATCAAGGTTAGAAGCCAAATCAGAAGTTCAGAGTTTCAGTTGTACTTCTAAAATTAAGACATCTGAGCTGCAGGGATATGAAAGTACTTATTTCTCACTCCAAACTGAAGTATTTTTCTCCATTGTGAAACATAAGCTGCCTGCAGCCCCCAACTGAAGTTACAGATCATGTAGAAGTGACCTTTACAACTATAAAGTGTTCTACAGAAAGCAAATTATCATATAGAGGCAGCGTGCAGCACTGACTGTTTACACTTGTAACACAGCTCTTCAAATGCTTTCCTTTGTGCACCAAGTACAACATAATGGCAGATGACTCATACAGAAGTTTACACTACAACTTGTCAGCAGGCAGCTCTGACAAAACCCTAATGAATTCCTGCAGCCATCTCAAGTGGTCATGAACTTCATACAGGGCCACAAAAGACGCTAAAATAATGCATGTTTTTCCAACAGCAGCAGATGCTTCTTAAAAGCATTACCCGCATCCAGCTTTTCACATACCTGGAATGTATACTTGGCACTATAGCCAGATCTTCTGATTCGCACAGTTTCAAGCATGCCAGTGTACCTTAACTGCTGAAGCACCAAGTTTTCATCAAAGAGCATCTCTTTCTGAAAAAGATCAGAAGTCAGCAGCTAAAAATTGCCTGAGGAGTCCTACAGTCTTTAGTAGAAAGAAAAAAAAAGCACATCCTGGCTACCTTTCATCTTCATACAGAATGACAGTGAACAAGTCAAGAGAGATATATTACAGAGCCAGAAGACTTTGATCTACAGCACTCTCATCAGCTCAGTTCTTAAGGCAGTCTTACCTTCTCAGCGTTGGAGCGGATACAACGGATGAAGAATGGCTCAGCTTTCCCCAGCGTCTCCAGTAATTTATTAAGTGAAGTCTGAAATGCAAAAGTGCTGCTGGATATTTTTCTAGGTATCAGTACTTTGAGTTGTATTTGACAGCAGTAGAGCTACTTCCTCAGAAATAAGGTTCTTTCAGGTCTGAAGGCTATACAAATCCTAATTCATCCAGTATGGAATAATGGAATAATTCTTCCCTCCTGCACATCAGAGCCCTGTTCTTGCTTTTAGACTTTTTTAGGATGATGCAAACTGGAGCTACGTATCCTTTTACAGTAGCACTGGATATGCACACAAGAATGAGGCTGACTGCACAGAGAACTAGCACATTTCATAGCACAAGGGTAATCTCCAACTGCAGTCTACCTTTATTAAAGGAACAAAGCCTACTTCAAAAAAACTCCAAGATAAAAAAAAACATTTTATTTTTTAATCAGTTCAGCTGAGATTGCTCTCATGAGGTGAGAGTGCATCTAGAAGTGTGTACAGCATCAGTCACCTACCTGGAACTGTGCACTTATGCTAGGGGGTTTCTTTTTCTTGTGCAAGTGTAAGAGGGATTTTGTAGTTCGATCGTGTAGAGTCATGCTTACTATAAGCTTCAGAGATTTGGAATCCAGCAAGTTCTAGAAGAAAGTTTTCACAATGAACATAAAATGTAAGTCCTTTAATTTCAGTAGAAATATTTACCTGCGTAAAAGCAAGACTGAAGCTTGCTGCTGAATGAAACTGCTTAGCCTCACATACAGTGACATGTTACACTTCAAGAATATTATTTCAGAGAAAAACAACTTAAGACCGAATCTCTCCCATTGCCCCATCCCAAGAACAAAAGGTGAACTACGCAATTTCTGTGTTTGCCTTCCATGACTTGATCAGAAAATGGCTTTATGTATTTATGGCTTCTCTAGTTCAATCAAACACATGAAAATCCACTTTTTTTTCCTGTTCAGATTTTCTTATAAAGGTGAATGTTCACCTTACTTCTCATTGTCAAAATGGAAAATTTAGAGATAAATGATACAACTTCCCTAAATCATGAAAGAACATCAAACAAAATGAATATTCACAACATGAAAAACCCCAAATGAGAAATTTAAGTTTATCACATAGCCTTACCTTTGGAATGATCTGCTTTTGTTTGACAGCTCTACTTTTCCTGTTAAAATATTGAAGATAATTATGAAAAACACAGATGTGATTTTGGGTACTTCAGCAAGCCATAAATGGTGCAATTTACGAGGCAAGATGAAAGGCAGAAGAAAACGAGCACAGCAACATCAGGACGCATTCATGCATGGAGCATGTATAAGTGATTAATGCAAGAAATGCAAACTGCTTTGCAACATGTTTTTAACTTCATCTTTTCAAATAAACTGTAGGTACTGGAAGCCGTCAAAAGTCTCTGAAGTTATTAAAAACTACAGACTGTTTTTGTGCAAGTTATTTTATTTAGCTACAGTCAATGAATGCTGCACATGCAGGCAGTATCAAGTGAAAATACTTCATTCAGAAGTTATCACAGCTTGCACCAGAACCCCTGTGAAAGTACTGAACCATTCCCAGAGGAACCCCACCTACCCAAGAACTAGATCTGTGAATTCTGATGCCTCTGAGATCATTCCCAGAACTTCCTGAGGCAGTACACAAATCTCAGGCATAAATCCCATCCACAAACACTGAACTGGAACATGAAGCTGTCAGAAGCAAAGCTGTAGTTCAAATCCTCCTAATCCAGGACACGTTAACTCCCTGATGCAAGGCAAGCTCCAACTCCGTGCCAACTACTTTACATTTAGTTTGATACAACAGGCCACAGACTGATTTTCTCACACATGGACAGCTGCACACAGGCAAAGAGACTTAACCCAGGGACACACATATCACTGGCATCCTGAATTTCAGGAAACTATCAGGTTTAACTTGTGAGAGGTCGAATTATCAACAGTTTCACAACAAACTTGTATGACATATTTGAGTTTACTTGACAAATGGGCTTAACTGTCAACTTACACAAAGGAACAAAGCATTCTCTGTAACTTTTATATTTGGTTCTTAACTGCTGTTTGGTTGTGCAGAGCACAAACTTGGGACAAGTACATATTTTATGGGTTAGAACAAGTGCTTGGTTATTGGTGCACCTTCAAAGCAATACCTAGAGCACCTGAACTCACATGAAGTGGGAGCGGTGTTGGAGTCGACTGAGTGACCGAAGCAGCTTACAGGGATCATCTCCCTGCCATGGAAGTCCTTTTATACTTGCGATGATTTGCTCATGCATGTCTCTAAAATGATTCACAGCAAAACAAAGATGGCAAACAAAGACACGTGGGCATGAAGGAGAAAACAGGAGTTAAAAAATAAGAGATCCCATCACCAAGTGTGCTCCAAACAGTAGTAGGTCAATCCCAGACTACTTTTTCCTAAACATCAATGACTGTGATGTCAAGTCAGCACTTTCTAATTTTAGTGCCTTAGAATTTAGTAACCAGTCACATTCTTTCTCATTCTACCTTTTCGTCTGAATTCTTTAGCTATCAATTCTGAGTACAGAGAGGAGAATTTAATCAAATGCAGTTCACGTGCAAAGGACCTTTTTATTAAGCCAAGTAGCCCTTTCTGATAGATACAGGCTTTTCTGTAATCAAGCAGTACATACTGGTGTATAAATTTCACTATGAAAATGATGCTGCATAAGCAGACACTCATGAGATAAGCAAGGTGGAAACTAGCCATTACAGGAACATTTGAAATCTCATTACTTTTTTTTTTTATTATTATTATTTTATTTCCACTTCAAATTTATTTGTAAGTTTAGTTTTCAAAGTAAGCCTGGGATGGTCCCTAATTTATGGCAGATCCCATTATTTTAAGCATGCACCATGCCTGTGGAGCGTGGCATCTTGGCACGGAACTTACCTTCTTTTCTCTCCAGAGAGGCACAAACCAAAAATAATAGAAGTGTAAGAGTCACTTCTGACTGTTAAATGTTGTCACTACGCTGAGCTGCTCATTGAGGCAGCAACAACCCTCTTACAGATAGTTGCTTGTTTCCCCTGGTACTGCAGAACATTTTTAGAGTATCTAGATTCTGTTTCAAAACATCGCAAGGAAACAGTTAAATTTAAATATGACCCAGATGGAATTGCATCTTTAATTCTTAGCTGCCACAAATGACAGAGACTGCACAGGATGAAGTAATTACGAAGCAGTATGAAGTCATTACTTGATGTGTATTACATTTAATGGCTTCAGTTTTATATAAAGCATGCTCAGAAAGTCAGACTGTCCAGGAATGTGCCTCCCTGGCCTTTAAGCCCAGGCCTATTTCTACTTACTTCTTGTTTTCATAAAAAGAAATGATGTCTTCAAAAGCATTTATATCGAAATCCTCTGAACAATCAAATGAGAAATCAAGCATTGAGTGGCTGCAAAAGGAACATGTATAAAACCTAAATATTCAACAGAAAGGCAAAGATGCCTATATAGAGTGATGTGTGGAGCCCACTTCTGCAGGACTTGCCCCACCTCCTAATCACATCATAACACATTGAAATAAACGAGTGCACCTACGAGTCCTCAGTAGGACAGACTGGCTGTAGCAGAACACACAGTGCTAAAAGCAACATACACAAAACATAGATGGAGAATTCAAAAAAAACCCTGTAGTAAATAGGACTGAAGCTGTCTCACCAATATTTGGTACAATTGAGTCTTACACAAAGTAAGTTAGGGTACCTTTGTGATACAGTTTGGAAAGTCAAACAAAACAAGATAGAAGAAATAAAACCCAATGTTCTTGTGGAAAAATGTAGTTGCTGTTTGATACGTGAAATGGGATTCAGCAATTCAGATCATATCCTGATACAGGATACGTGTTTCTCACCGGTAAACTTTTTCTACTGGCGCATTCGATCTCTGGAGTTCTCCCAGGGGAACTCTGGGGCCTTGGCGCACCACTCCTGGTGAGAAATAATCAACAGATTGAAATTTGGCAAAGATGGCAGCATAACAGACAAAAAACCCTGTCAACAGTAACAGGCAATGTATCTATCCAAGGGCCTGGATTTCAAGCTAGAGAACACTTTCTCAAATGTGCCCAACCGCTACCAAGTAAACTGCAGCTGTTCTGTAAAGCTGTTCAAAATTAATCTTCAAAGTTTCATCTTGAATACTCATTTGAAACTTTAAGGCAATCTGAGAAGATCATTGAAGATCAAAAACAGTGATAAGAAAACCATGCATACTAGAACTTCTATTATCTTCCCAAGCTTTTATAATAGGACTTCAAACTTGGCCCAGACTGCTGGCAACAGTGCCGTAATTAGAGGGGAAGTTTGAATGTTCTCAGATAAAAAGTGACAACCTCCCTGCTGTGTACAAATTAAGTCATTTTCACAGGTTAGCTTTGTCTCTGGTACTAAATCAAGATTGCCTTTGAAAGGTTTTGCAGTAACTAGTTCTGCCAGCAAGCATTATCAGTTTGAGAGCATTTGAAAGCGTTTCCAGAAAGTCTTCTCACATCATACCTGCAGTCTTCTGAGCTCTCTGGCGTCCGGCTTCTGCAAAGACAGCCATGGCCTGAACAGCCGCTCGCAGAACAGCCCAGCGGAACACAGCGACGGGGTCCATCCCTATCAGCTCCCGAACGTAGGCGCTGTCACTGCTCCGCAGCAAAGCAACGATGTCTGGCCGCATGTAATCCATGTTTTTCTCTCTGAAATCCTGCAGAACAGGAACGCTGAACCTGAACCTCTTTGGAAAGCAGGCGTGCAGACACCACGCAGCACTGGGTTTCGACCCAAGATATTCATCACTATTCAAAGTATTCTAAATAACTGTAACTGTAGTGAGCGTTATCTTCAAGTAATACATCCAATGAAATACTCCATTCAACCCATTCCCTGCAAACTTTCTACATCCTGACAAAGCTGTCAGGGAAGTAGGGTTTGCTTTCAGTATTTTTATTGTTATTATTACTGTGGCCATCAAGCATGTCACCTACTTTTATCTGGTATTTAACTTTCCCAGCAAAATGTCGAATAATAAAAGCAGGTTCCATTACTGGGGTTGCAACAAAAAACTTGTTCTCCTCATGCTGCTGTTTGAATTTTGCTAGTAGAGTTTGGTTGGTGGCACGTGGAAAACTAGGAAACAAAACAGAAAGGGTCAGCTGCTTTTCTTCAAATACAGTTATGTATGCTGAAGCACAAGACAACAGACTGCAGAGCATTTATTGACCTCGTGGAAAGCATTATATTAAGATGACTAAATCTTAGTTGTTTCTTACACATTTGGTTTGAATTTTCAGTTTTGAATGGAAAAAAATCCAAACAAACAGCTCCACACGTATCCTGAATATTCTGAGGTTTGAAGTGCCCAGCAATGCTTCCACCCACTTTACCACTCAAGTTTAGTTGGTACCACAATAATTATTCACCACATTTGTCTCTTACTGTTCCAATGGCTCACAAAGATGCACTTGACTGTAATCAAAATTCCATCACAAAACATAAAATGGAAGTTTCCAAATCTGCTTAAGCCAAGGTTTAATTTTTATCATCAATTTATATCACTAGAATATTAGACTCATCAGAAACAAATAACTGTAGGTCATAGTCATGACACTTGGCTTCCCACATCATTCAGGTGTTTGTTTCCCTGTTTGTTTGCTTTCAAGTTATATTTCTGTTCCCTTCCACATTTTTTATTTCCCAGAGACATTTGTTGCTTACTTGCTTTCTTCATCCAACAGATAGAAGAGACCAGTGGGCTTCTTGCTGATCAAGTGAATGCAGGCCACATTATCAGTATAGTCAATATCGTGCCAAGTGATCCCTTCGCTCTTATATTCCTCCTGTGCAGTTCAAGAGAATTCCCTCATCAGTACAGTGTACCTTTAATGTACCATGACCTAAGTGCTTAAAAGACATTCTTGAACAGCTATGGCAAACTGACTTCATTAGTTCAGGCAGCAGAAACAGAATAAGGAAAAATTTAAGAACAGAACAGCAGGCATGTTTGTTCAGATGAAAGGTCTACCTAGGGAAATCACTCGGCACGGGTATTTAAAAACCACAACAGTACAAGAATGTTCCTTGTCCTGCTATGCCTTTCCAGGGGTCAGCAGTCCACAAAGTTGGAGTCAGACATTACAACTACAGCATTACATTTAAAACCCTGGATAGAGATACTGGAGGAATTTATTTTTTTCCCCATAGTTTTTGTATTATAAAAAGTGACAAGTATTTAACATGATGATGATCCAGAACCTCAAAATAGCACTGTCACATGAAGTCATGCAAGCTACAAAACAGGCAGTGACACCTCATACAATATCAACAGCAGAACCTCCCTGTTGCTCTCATTGCTTTTACAAGAAAATGTGAAGCACTTCTGCGGAAACGATAATGCACCAAATGCTTTACAGAACAAAATTCCCATCGAAATAGGGAAGCAAAATATCAGCTTTTCTTACTGCTGTAAAAGACTGCGGAAGTGAGCTGAACAAGCTACTAGTGCAAAGAAGATAACCAACAGAAAATTGACTGAAATAAGTTCTACATTTAACAAAAGACAAAGAGCAACCCTCTTGCTGCTCTATGAGCACGATGTAAATAGGTTATTTTTAAGTAGGTAGAATTAAAACTAATGACAGACTGCTCAGTGTGTATGTCACATTGCAGAACTGAAATTCAACTTGCCATAAACAATAAAGCCTTTCTTAAAAGATATAGAGACCCCTCTGCCCACCCCCTCCCAAGGGCCCTGTGCTGTAAGAGATACAGGAAATGGGGCATTCAAGAACTGAACTCATTTGGAGAAACAGTATTAGAAAAAGAAAACAATGCAACTATTTACTCTAGTTGGCCTGCATAGAGACTTCTGTCATAAGATATAAAACAGAGATCTCAACGCTACGCTTACATATGAAGTCTGTATGCTTGGTAATTTTCTTTTCCTTAAAATGCTTGTTTGAAGTTATCTACATATTGTTGAAAAAATACCACATATTACAGAATGACTTCGTTCTTCCAGCAGAGCAACCAGAGAATTATGATTTGGCACAAACCAGAAAAAGTGCAAAGCTAAAGCAAAAAAACCCACCAGCTCTGTCTAGAAATGCAATCTGAAAGCTCTTTCAGTACTCAAAGCCCTCTGTAAGAAAGAGTTACTGAAACAACAACTTGTTTATAATCGGGTTTCTTACCTGTTCCAATTTGAAAATATGCTGATTAAAGTAATACTGAAGCTGCTCATTTGCATAATTTATGCAGAACTGCTCAAAACTGTTGGTTTCAAAGTCTTCAAACCCAAAAATATCAAGTACACCAATGGACAAACACTGCAGGAAGAACAAGTGGAAATCTAGTTAAGCAATCGGTCAGAGTGCTGAACCCCCAACAGCAAGCCAACACAAAAGATGAAGTGTACACTGATAACTTCTGAATAATCGTTAAGAGATTTTGATTATTTAGCAGCTATGTCTATGGTGAAAACAGAAAAGCAAACCTCACAAAGAAAATCACTAGGGACTGTAGAAGACTCCAGGCTTATCCCAGATACTGAACACGTCATTTGTAGAACTCTCTGATCTCTCTAAATACACAGCTGTCTACTGCTTTTGTGAGAAACTTACTGTAACAGATTCCTCCATGTCCTTCTTATTAAGGAGAGCATGATTAATTCGCAGAACAATCCAGTCAAACAGGGCACTGTACAAGGACTTTGCCATTGAATCACGAGCTGTTATGGCCTGAAGACGAAACAAAGTTCACCATTTTGTTTCAAAAAAAGCGTTTCTATCGCAGACCTGTTTTGTTACTCATGTTCTTAACAACCCTCACTAAACATAAAAGTTTACTACGTTAGGGGTTTCTGTTTTTTTTTGTAGCCAAGAAGAACTAAGCTTCATTTAATTAAAATAATTATATTAGTATTGTTTTACTCACCTCACTGAGACTATATGGCAAAATAAGCTTATCATTAGCAGTCACTGTTTTTCTTTTTGTCAGCACTTCCACTAGAATTTCACGTTTGACCTTCAAAGCAAACAAGACCAAAAGTTACTGCCATCCTCCAACTCGCCAGTGATAGCGACAGTGGAGATTATTTCCTCAGAGAAGACAAGCAGTTTAAAAACAGATACAAGTTTTACATCAACGCGTTGATGTTGAAAACATCAACAGCTTTACAAGTTTTTCAATTCCTCTACATTATTCTCAGCTTGGATTCATTGAGATTTCTCCCCCCCCCCCCCCCACGGTGGCAAAACACACATCTCCAGTAAATTTATTCCTGCTCAGCTCTGATTAGCAAGTCAAACAGATTCTACCTCCACACTACAGGCTACATTCCATCTCTAATCCCAATAATTCCACCACTTTCATTCTTTCCACCTCCCCTAAAATGAACATAATGGAAGCATCATGAAACACAGAGACACAGCATGCTGAAACACAATGTATCCAAGCAAAATGCCGAGGTAAAGCACAACAAACAGGTGTTCCAAACAGTAGAGCTGGAAAGTAATACTCTACTTTTAAAAGCTGGGAAAGAATGTCCAGCACTTCAGGAGGTCCTACTTCCAATCCTTCATCACGGCCTGTAGCTTTCTTCTTGTACGTCACGTTGCCCAAATAAAGAATAGCTGAGAGCACTGAAAAAATCCTAAGGAAGAAAAATTCACCTTATAAGAACTTTTCTTACGAGTGAAAGTTCATTACAGCAGATTAACAGACCCAACTCAGTTGCAAGAATTTGTCCACAAGCACTCACAAATATTTAGCTCTCCTTGATTCCTGCTTAATTGTATGTGCTCCCAACACACGCGTTTTACAATGCAAACATTAACAAGATGTCAATAACAAAGCCTGACAAGTTCCACTTACTGTTTTTTTGTTGCTGAAAGAAAGCCAACCATCTCCATTGCTTGTTTCAATCTTTCGAAGTCATGCCGGAGATCTTCCCCATCTTCAATTTTCAAGTTACACTGTGGAAAAAAGCCCCTTACTTAAATGCAAAGCAGCCCAAACATCACAGGAATACACTTACAGTCTGCTTTCTTTGATCTTTAGCACAACATGAGAAAGAGACAACAATTACCAACGCATTTGTAAACCCTTGTACAGATTACCTGATTGAGGTAGGAATAATCTTCAGGTTGTTTAAGGTGAAATTCTTTACGCTCTTCTTCATTGACTCCAAGTAGCAAATAATAAAAGACATGGTAGTTCCTACACATAAAGAGAGTCAAATACATTTCTCTGTCATGAAAATGTATTGATTTTTCTTTTATTCTATGCTTTAAAATGCACTTAAACTCTCATTATGAGCATACTAACTGAATTAATCTCTTACCTTTCATCTTTTTCTTGAGAAACAAGCCGAGATTTTTCAAGCAGGTATTTTTCAACAACAGCCCTAAAGAGTCCAAAGACGGGAAAAAAGAACGAGGGGGAGAATAAAAAAATAAATGAAAAAAAAGACAACTTCATAAACATCAGAGAGCAGCTGCCAGGAGTTCAAATAATGAGCTCTGCACCAGTATACGTAACTTTGGTTAATAGCATCTGAAAACCTGTTCCACAGTGGCAAGCCAGAGAATAAGTCAGTTTTGGATACACCACAGTCTCCAGATTCCTAGAAGCACACAGATTGATGCCAGCTGAATCTCAGACTGTACTTACCCTCGGACAACGCCATTCTCTAAGTAATTGACTTGAATAAACTTTCCAAAACGACTGGAGTTATTGTTATGTGCTGTTTTTGCATTTCCAAATGCCTGCAATAAAGCGAAGTGAGGTAATTTTCAATTAAATGAAATAGGCAAAGACACAGCATTACTAACTCCTAATTCATTGCTAAGCCTCATGTTAGCTGGCAATACACAAAATGTTATGGGAACGGCAGCATAAGGATACCAGAAAGTGAGCTGGAGGAAGCATTCCCTGCTCCTCACAGATCTGGACACATTTATTACTTGCCCTGTGAGATATCATTTGGGAATCTGACAAAGGAGAATAACGAAGTTGCTACTTTCAAGAGTACAGGAAAGGTAAGCACAGAGTTCAAACCCACCTCAGTCCCTGACAGTCACGAACTCACAGAAGGCAGTGCAATTGCCACTCTTCCACAGAAAAGCCACAAGCTGTACCTCGCTCCCTAAAGCACTGATCCTACACAAAATTTCCTCAATGAATACAACTTCCCTGTTAGTGAGAGCAGAACAGAACATCCCACTGACAAAGTTCATCTGTTCGTGTTCAGAGCAGTGCATTCAAAAACAGGCAAACAAAAACTGGCTTACAGAACCATGCCATACCCAAGGGCCCATTACCTCTGCTATGCAACACTGAAGAACACAGCTTCATTACGAGGTATGAGGAAAGCATGGCACAAATTCTAACCAGTGTGCCTATGCATCTCTAACACTTCAGCCCTCTGATATTTGCTAGCATATCCATAACACAAACTATCCTCTGCATGAGCCACACATACAAAGCGCAAAGATGAGCTATTATATCTAAAGGCCCAGCAGAATTAACACTGGGAATATCCTTAATGTCATCAACTCAGCTATGTGACTTTAGGTTAACAGAAACTTGTCCCCTCTTAATATGCAGAAGGTAGTCCAGAAGATGAAGAAGAAATCAAATGTAGAAAAACACATCACTCAGTGTGGAATATTTCCAGCATTCCTTCCACAGATATTTCCTCTTAAAGCTCCAAGTAATGAAAGCCTCCATTAGGAAATCCGTTCCTCCTAATATAGAACACGAGTGGAATGACTTCACAAAAATGTCCCTCTTCCTGCACAGACTCACATCCGCAGAGCGATGGACACGTGAGCACCGCACACTGCAGAGCTCTGCTGTTGGCATACAGCTACCAGCGATGCTGTACCTGCCCAGGGAGCGCTGCTCTCATGACAGCCAAGTTGGTGCATTGAAACTCTTTGCATATCCTCCCCCTCTATTTTTCTTTTAAAACCTGATCAAATGAACACAAAAACTACCTTAGCAAGTTGGAGCTGCTCTGCAGTATGATACCAGCATCACTGCTTCTGAAACAGGCTCCCAAAGATCTCTTACAGTTCTACTGCCAGCTGATTACTGTCCCCAACAGGCTGATTACAGGCTCACAGCAACAAGTGAAAAACTTCTCATAAGCAAAGAGAACTAACACAGTTCTTTGGACAACTATTACACCTAGAGGAAAAAGCTACACCAGCTATTCCTGTGCAGGGTGAGAATGGACTCTGCTGTAATGCTAGAGAAGTCAGTGGGTTCTGAAGAGAGAGGATTTCTGTCCAGCAGTGCCCACAGACCATGCTGGACATGCTGTAACGCAAACAGTGTCCCACTCAGATGTGTCAAAGAAATCACTGAGCAGAGTCACCAATAAGCTTTGGTAAATACTAACCAACAACTTCACTTACAGATTTCTTGCTGTTCCTCCTTTCAGAGCACACGACGCAGAAGCTGCACATTAATGTATGGACAAAATCCTGGTCAGCTCCTTACAGTTACTGAACAGCATCTGACCAAAAGTGGAAGTCCAGTAACAGCAGCACAGTAGCTGCTGGCTTTGTACGCCGTCCCACCAGGCTCAGCTTTGCTCTCAGCACATCACCCAGCTTCTCTTTTATTAAGAAATCCCTCACTTTGCCAAGCTGCAGAAGTGAATTTGCAAATTTATTTCACAAGAACATCTTTTGAAAAGGTTCTCCAGCTTAAGCACTGGATAACCTGGATAACCACCACTTTACCAGTAATACTGCAGAAACCAATGCCTGGATTAGCTCTGTCTACAGAAATATATTTTAGTATTAAATATTTTGGCATTATAGAGTTAAGAAATCCCATAACCCCAGTGGCTTTCTGAAAAACTTCTCTTAGTGATTACTCACACAAGCAACGCATACAGCTTAAAACTAAAGGCTCTTATGATCTCACATGTCTGGTATGCGGTCAAAGCATATAGCGAATTCTTAAAAGCTGATCTAATATCATCAGTTTTTAGGAAAGTTTTCATCTTCTGAATGGTTTTCTCATAAAGGCCTTTAACATTCCCAGCTTTATAAGGAACACGCCAAGACTCTGTGGAGGAGGTCCTTTTTTTCTTTAACTCCAGACCTAAACTCCAATCACCGCTACCATATTCTCCTACGTACTTTGCTGAGTTTGTTACATAAAAATGGACGTTACTAAAATTAGGAAAGCCCAAAAATTTAACATCAAATATTTCAGTATTTGGCAGTTTAGATCTTTAAGAGAGCCTTGTCACAGAGAAAATAGATTACAAGTAAGAATTAAGCTCTCATTATCTGGCTACCAGTCACAGAAAGCAGTTTCAGGGATGTTTCCAGCCAGGTGCTCTGTACAGAGCTCAAACTCAACCCCTGGTTTACCTCCAGAGAGGCCCCTATGTCTTTACAAAGCAAATTCAGAAGATGGGAATGGACAAGATACAATTTTAGTTAAAGCAATCATTTGTTTAACCAAAGCTATTTACTGTTCTCCCCTGAGAATCCACGAGGAGACATATAAAAATGAAAAACCAAAACTAAACCACGCCAACACAAAATGCTAGCTATATAAAAAGAGGTGAGTGCAAATAGCAGGCCAAGGCCAGCGGGAATCCGAGCGGGGATGCACTATTCCAGGAATCAGGAAGTCATCCAGCCCATCCTTTCACCTCCAAATGCAGGAGGCACGAACTGCAACCTGCTATTCTGAACTCCTGCAACGACAGCTTTTTCGGCATTCAGAAAAAAGACAAATTCTCTTTTTTGTTGCTATAAAAAGAACCCCCCAGACACATGCATGTTCCTCCACCTCAGGAACAGAACTGAAAGCCTTATTTAATTCTTTCATAAGAATTGCCAAAATCTGAAAAAGCTATCAGTTTCTATGTAAGCTGCCCCAGCCCCTGGCAGAACCACCCCTGCACAGGCCACCCTAACATAGCAGATGAGGCGGATGAATCAAACTGCACAGCCTGGAAGAGGAAACGACTCCTTCAGAGTTGAACTCAGCCTTGCAGTAATGGTCTTATGCCACAAAGTACCCACTCATCAGCATGGAAGTTACAGTGTTCAGTTTGCAACCCTGCAAGCTGTACCAACTGCTGGGGAAGCTGGGACCATCCCCATCAGACAGCTTGTAAAGGAAGAGGTGATGTTTCCCAAGAGATGCGTGCAGCAGGGCAAAGTATGCAGCACATTCTACAGGAACAGCCTCGTAACATCCAACCCAATGGGAAAAGGAAGTTCATTCCTCCTCCGATTATGATTCTTAAAACAAACACATGCAGAAAACAACTACTTTCCCTTAAATAGAATCGCCTACACCCACTAAATATATACGCAGACTTCCATGGCAAATACAAACGAAAAGCAGAACTGAAGCAGCACAGAGCTGAAGCCCATCTCATACCAGAGCCACACGCACAGTGGGACAGTAATAAAGAACACAGAGCTGGGAGCAAAATTTAAGCTGTTTTCCACAGAATGGTAGAACACAACACGTAACAAACTTTTCAGTATACTGGCTGAGCTCTAGAAAATCCCCCAGTAACACTGACTGCACTGTTAAGTAATTAATTTGTGTTTGAAACTGTATTCTTTAGCCAACCACTTAATGAATCCTTCTTTTGGGACTCTTCATTTTATTTGAGTCTTAATTCTTTCCAAGGAACGGTTCAGTGACGTTCAGAAATCCTCAAGAACACATCCAAATGGAAGTAGATGATGCTTTTCAAAATAATACATCAAAAAGTTACATCAACTGCAGTTTTCCCCTCTGTCCAAATTCTTGGTGTGCTACAAAAATAACTTCTGAACTAAACCCAAGACACTAACAGTTACAATCTGACAATACACTGCAAAGGAGAGGAGCCTGGCTGCCAGAGAGGAAGCTCTGCCTCCTTCTTACTATGTCCCTCACCACAGTATCCCATCCCCACACTTAATTTTCTGCTGCTTTACTAATTTAGTTACCTTGAAGAATCTGATAAGTGCTAGAGCCAGTACAAACAAAGCCTGGAGAAAGAGGAAATCTGACTTCCCACCATTCAACAGCAGCTCACATCTGTCAGGTCACATCAGGTCCTCGTGCCATACTTCACTCATACCAGAGCTACATTTGATTTTCAGAGATGGATAGTTTACATAAAAAGAACCTCAGACTGTGCACTCTGTATCTGAAACACACGGTTTCTGACATTTTTCCCTATAATACAGATCTCATGTAAACTTCCTTAGTACATGTGGAAAGGTTTAACTACCTTGCTTAGATTCCATATGCAAGCAATGGTTTGATTCAGTACCCCACACTGGTGCCCAGGTTGAGCAAGAAGCACCTGAAGATCAGAACAGTCCGTGACCAGCTTTCCTTCCATTTCTGCACGTGGCAGCAATTGTTTGCATCTTGCTTACTTACCCTGCCTCAGTTTCACATATTTAATTTCCCATAAGGTTGGGAAGGTAATATTAAGCAACATTCCAGGCCATCTTCCCTTTCACTGTACAACTGGAACTCCATTTTTCAAAGTCTAGACATCACACACAAGGAGCCAGAATATTAGCCAGAGTTTAGCTTCAAAATAATTACAGCTTTGGACAGAGATCAGTTAAACCCCACAGGAGCAGGATTTGGTCTGAAATACATTTCCAAGTTCATTAAATAAATGAGGATCCAATTTCAAATCCACCTCTAAGCTAAGTTACATCGCTCACCTCTCCTGTGACAGTTTGGCCTTCACTCCCTGAACTTTGGGAAAAGGTCAACCCATAAACAGACACTTTTTACCTAGCTGTCAGAAAAAAAAACTGAGAAGAGGAAGTTCTGACACAAAATGCAACCTGGTTTTACATCGGTAAATTTAAGGAGGCAGATTTCAGTGTAGAGGATATTACAAATGTGGACACTCTGTTCATGAGGACTCAAAATATACCATTGAAATATTTCAGGTACGCTACAAAACTGATCATGCAAAAATTCCCCTGAAACACCCATTTAAGAAAATTTCCCTTGTACAAGTTCAGTTCCCCTAAGTAAAAACCCAAATGAGTCACCCAAATGATTTAAAAGTGACCAAGGATAATACAAAGTTTTCACAGCAGTTTAACTTCCCCAAAGCAAAGCAAGCTTCTGTCTGTTCCTCCTTGAAATCAAGATTTCCCTCAAGTTTTATTTATTTTTAAAATTCCTCTTCTAATCTAGAATTGCACGAGAACGTCCATCCTGAGAAATCTGGAAGCGTCACCATCCTCTCAACGTGCTCTGTGGCCTGGTTGGATTTACTTCTCTACAAGAAAAAAAGTAGAATTGTTTGATTTACTTCTCCAGGATCTAAACCTACTGCAGATTTTTGACACGCACTGCACTTATGTCAGAGATCCTTCTCCTTTTGCAGTATTTGGAAGAACAGGTTTCCACTGATTAGCTGGTGCCTAACAAATACCCTCAAAGATGAGTGACAATTCTGTCTGAGAGCTTCACAGCAATCGGACATTTCAGACAATATGTACCACAACAGCAGGGTTAGAATCTATCTGCCCAATTGGAAGCTAACTGTTGTCGTCATTCTTCTAGCCAGAGTGTTTTCCTCAAGAAATGCATGACTAAATCCTCAGCAGAAGCTGCAGTACTCGCAGTAACCAAACTTACTGTGGAAAAATCACAAACATCTTCTCATGAAAACTGCCAGGCTTAAAAATATTTACCTGTGACTGTGCAAAGTTATCAGTTTTAATAGGAATCTAAGGACAGGCACTTCTCATCCAATGGACAAAACGGCACACAGCACGCGCGCTGCGATGCAGTTTCAGACAGCTGTGTCCTGTCCCACACACCGGTGTCTCAAACAGTTAACGGCACCAAATGCAGACAGATCAGCTGATCAAACAGAGCTTTCCACAGTGACCCCTTCCTGTTTTTCTGTTTAGAACTGCAAACTTGAACTCCAGAAGCCAGCAAACCTCAACCTTACTTCTGCTTTCAAGAAGCAGAAAGCAAGGCAAAAAAAACAACAGAAAAACCCTGCTGTACGTGCCTCATTCCCCACCAAAAGCCTTCAAATGATATTTATAAATGAGGTATCTTAAAAGTATTCATAGCTTTTATCTAAAAGTTAAAAAAAAAATCCTTTAAGGAAAGTGCTGTTAAATTTGAAAAGATCTACAGCTAAAAACTGTAACAAACAGTTCGATCTTCTTGATGTTGAAGATTTTAATCAGAGCTTTCAGCTTTTCCTTTCAGATGGGAGAACTAAAAGGAGACCAAAATCTACAGGACGAGTTGAAGTTCACCCTACCCCAAAGCACAGCTCGTGCACCCCTCACCTCATATAGGTACTTTTGGTTTCTACTGGAAACACTGTAGGAACTAAACGCCAAAAATGACTCTCACTTTCTCCCTAGCCAGCAGTGTTACTTTTTTCAAAGCAAACATCTTTAGAAAGGAAATCATTCCCTCAATAAGTGAGTCCAGGAGAATGCTGCAGGACACAAAGGTACACTAAGCTGTGGAGCAGTCTTTCTATGAAAAGGTTTACTTACTACTTCAGATTGATTCAGCTGCCATCAAAACTAGGATGGGAGACAACAAGTAACCTCTGTCCTGGAATGTGAGTGTTTACTGGCGGAAAGTTAAGTCAAATATAAATTAAAAGCAACAGGAAGTCAACTGCACAGCAGGACGTTTTAAGGAAAATCAATTAGAAGCAGTCTAGCGACAGGGCCAAACACCAATGCAACCCAGAGATATTTAGAGCCCAGGCCAAGTAGGTGACTCTCAAAGGTAGCATTCAACAGCCATTATTTGAAGGTTTCAGAAAACAATTTTGACAGAAGGCAGTTTTAGTATCAGTTTACCTCCAGAACTGGTCCAGCTCCTAGAATAGTTCTCTCCACACCACTTGCGTACCCTTTCTGGCTCAGTGCTGTGAGGCAGTGAATTAAGAAGTTTGTGCTTTGTGTTTTTCCAGAGCCACTTTCACCTGATATAACTATGCACTGATTAACATGCTTTTTAAGCATTGTGTGATAAGCCACATCAGCAATGGCAAAAATATGAGGCTCCAACTTCCCGAGTTGATGATTCTCATACAACTTGACATACTTAGGATTATAAATGGGCAAGAACTTGAAGGGGTTAATTGCAATCAGAATACTTCCTGCGTAAGTATAAATTTTGTGTTTTAGAAAGCGGCATTTGAGATTCTCTAGAAGTGTTTTCTCTGTTAAGTTGGGAATATTGCACAAGTCATCAAAGTCCTCCTGCTGCCATGGAAGAAAACCTCTTTCAACCAACCGTCGAGCATCCGTCTCCTTGGACAGCAGTTGCATCTGGGCATATTTGATGGTCCCATCAGTGTTTCTTTCTTGCAAAAGAAAGTAGTATCCATCCTTTTGAGGATGCTCATCCTGAGCACGACGAGGCCAAAGTAAAACCCTATGAACAGGAGAATCATTTGTATCAAGTACCCATTCTTCACCACCTGTTTCTTTCACCTCCACAAGCACATAATTTTTTGAGACGTCCAAGTTTAAGATATTAACCACATCCTTGATGACATCTGAAGACGTGGTGTCCTTAGTTGCTGTCACTTTGCAGCAGGGAGCACTTTCTGTTGAGAGCTGGGGGTAAACATGAAGATTATAGGCAGCTTTTGTCTGGCAAACTGCGCTGTCCGCATCTTTTAAACTCATTCTGCCCCAAAATGGGCTTCAGTCTTCTGCTCTTGTTTAAGATGCAGTGCCCATCATCTAGGAAAATAAGATTGAACAAAATTTAAAAAACAGAAGAAAAACAAGTCAGGTTTTAAAAAACGTGCAAGACATATTAAGGCATTATTTTCCAGAAGATGAAGGTAAGTTACTAGATAGGCAAATTCTTAACTAGAGAACACTGTGAACATTAGTGCTTATTTCAGTTTGTTTAGCCTATCCTATGCTGTGGATAACTACAACACTTCTTCTGTTCCCATGTCCTCCCCTCCTTTCCATTAGGGCCACAGAGCAAACTGAACTGGGACAGACATCTGCACGAGGACTTCCTTGTTTCCACAGGTTAGTTTTAACTCAGAGGACTGCCCTGACCTGGTTCTCTGCACGGCTACACAAACATTTATTCATCCTCCCACACAAACTCCTTCAGAGCTTCATAAGCAGCTTGAGGTAGAAACAGGGTTTGATCATTCCTTAAATCAGCACTACCATGAAATCTGGCAGAGGAGCTGTGCACGGATGCAAGGAGGGACAGTTCTGACACTGCTGCTCACATCTTTTCTCATTTCTCTGACCTCTCTTCATGAACCCTGCAAGACAGAAAGGACCTTTACTCTGCTCAGCTTTAGGAAACTGAGCCTGTAACTGAACAGTGCAAACGCTGCTGTGATCTCCTAACCCTGCTCACTGCGGTGACTTCTAGAAAACGCATAACTTACCCAGAAAAGAGCCTGCTAATTTCACTCGAGTCAACCACATCCTTGCTGCAGAAAGGTTTGAGCTTGCCTTTTATCTCCTATTTTAGTCAACACCACACAATTAATCTTATCGCAGTGACATTTCAATTCAGCTAACAAGATCCCAAGTAACCCAGTTCATTCACAAGCAGATCACAGTGGCTGCCTCCTCACTAGATTTCAGGAACTTCATCCATGAGCCTCCATGAACCATGAACCTATCACGCGTTATTATTGCTTTTACTTCCTGTCACCCCCAAGGAGTCCAACGACCTTCAACCTCACAGCCACCTACAGAAGTCAGCCTCCTCCTTACTGCTGGAAGCCTCAATAGTCAGTTCTGTGCCTTTGCTGGGGAGTGATTTTTCTCTCAGCTGCGATTTGGTGCACCCAGATCAGCAGGGCTACGTTTGATTACATCGTTAAGTTAATAAAATGCTAAACCAAAGCAACATATAGCAGGAGAAAATGATGTACTATTTAACAGTCTTCATGCCCAGAACACCACTTCATTTTTGTTCCAAGAGCAAAAGCATTTTAACTATACACTTGCTTGCTGAACACTGCCACTAAACAACTGCACAGGAACTTGCATAAGGCCAGAGAGAGTAATCATTTCAAATTAAAATCAGTAGAGCTGGAAGCATTTAGCTGCCACTTCCACTGCAAGTAATGAATCACTTCAGAGAAACATATGACATAGCTCTGCCTCATGAACAGCCCCAGAGAAGAGAATGGTGCTTTAAGGGAACTCTGAATAGAAAGCTTTGAGAAGACACTGTTATGCAAGATGGATCATTTTTAGTGGCTACTCATCAAAAGGAAGGCTGAGCAAGCCACAAAGAAAGGCAAACCACAGCACATCCCTGCTCAAGCTATACGATCCCTCAGAGAATGGTTCCTTGCCTGTTAAATTCTCCATTCATTAAGGATGGCTTGTTGCAAGACCAGGCATAAGGATGGAACAACGAGCTCCAAAACCCCTCTCCATTTTTGCTTTTTATCCCTGACCTGCACATAACAAGTCTGAACCATCTCTGAAAAACTTACATAAGTGTAAAGCTTATTTAACCCACAGAAACTCAAGCACCTCAATGCACAGCAAAGCATACGGCAGACTGCTGCTCAAGGGGAAGATGAATCTGGAGCACAGACAGTAAAAAGGAACAGTGACCATCTTCCTTTTAAACTAGCTGGATGGTTCAAAGGAGACAGTCTTGTGAAGACTTCCCCTTAATTTTTTTCCTCCCACCCACTAATTTCAGACACACTGTATGCTACTGCACTAATTTTTTGCCTACACTGAAGAGCTGGACCTAGCTGCTGACCTCTGGTAGTGACAGACACTTCTAACTTTGTCTCATATCAGCTACCAGGATAGGAATTTGGTGCATTGCTCAAGACTCCCATATGACACTTTCTAAAGAGGAAACCAGAACACAGATGTCCTCTCTTCTCAACAGTGAAAAACCCAGGCCTGGCACATAACAGCAAACAACAGTGTGATAGCTGGCAGACTGCTCAGGTGTGTAAGACTGAGGAGGAGAAAGACTCTTCATCCTGAAGAGGAGAGATTTCTGGCAAAGCAGTGTGCAGATGTTGGCCTTAACTCAATCATGCTATACACGGATTTCAGAATCAGGCGACTCGATGGAAGTTTAAACAGGTGAGAGTTCTGCTTCCCCAGCCAGCACCCTGTAAGAACTTGGGAAGTTAAACCCAGCAGAAAGAACTTGCAGAGGCATGATCTCAGCACACGGTCACATCAGCAGTAGACAGAAAGGCCATCAGCATAACAGTGCCTCTTATGATCAGACATGAAATCCAGACACAGGCAGCTCGCTTCTAACAACAACACTGAGCTTTAGGCTGCTCCTTCACTCAGCAGCTTTGATCAGACTCGCTCACTCAGTACTGATGAGGAGGATTGAAGGAAAAAAGTAACATTTTACAAGTCACTTAAGGAAGAGTAGCACTCAACTACACTTATTTCTCTTTTTGTTACACAGCTTACCTGACTAAGAAGGTACTAAATGTGTTTCCGAAAAAAAAAACCAGCACATGATACTTGAGGAAAAACTGCTGCTTTCCAATTTACTTGTGATTTTTCTTAGAGACGTCAAATCTGATGATTATACTGCTCAAAAAGAGACAGACTTTGGTGCACCTCTGACCTACAAAAGCACTTCATAAACCAAATCAGAACTTAAAAGCAGAGAGCATACAGACACAGCAAGATAACAGACTGCAGGTCAGCTACCTGAGGAGCCCCAGTATTCATTTATGGATGGATTATCATCAAGCAATCAGACTATGAGATTCAAGTTGGATTCCTGCCATCAAGGTAAATATTTTCAGCATGGTGCTAAAACAAATGAACAAAGAATTAGTGATACCAAACGCATCATACGGAGATTGAGAAGGCAGTAGGTAACCAAAAAGCTGGATGAATGATGCAAGACAGGAGCGAGCAGCTCAGTTTACAGGTACATCATTTCAGATTTCCCTTACAAGCAAGCACCACCAGAGGGTCGGAATAAGAGCTACCCTGAAAAGCAGTAACAAAAATAGGCTTGAAAAGCTAGTGGGTAATCATTTAAACATGAGCTTCTTACATAACACCACAGGCATAACAGTTAATATAATTCCCACATCAAACAATTATTCAGTCAGGTGGCCATGCTACCTTTGGACTAAGAAGGTGCATAACCAGTACTACATCTAGAATATACCTAACATTTTATTAAAAAGCTGTAAAGAACAACAAAATCTGTTAGAAAGCAGCTCCTTACAGCAAAATCCTCTGGAAGCTTTGTCTAATAGAAACACGCTGTAGTCTGATAGCGATTTGAGTCCTTGCATGGGGAACTGGAGTCTGATAACACTCATCAGTATCGAGGACACAACTACAACCAAAGCCCAGGGCTGGAATTCAAAGCTAGACAAACTGAGTGTAACAGAAGACACAAATGTTATCAGAAGGCAGCCCTGCACTGCAGAAACCTAACAGCTACTAATGGCAAGGCCAGCTGAAGGCCTTTGTAGAAAGTCAGCCAGTCCCCAGGTACAGATATGCTGTAGAGATGCTGCAGTTAATTAAGTGCCAACCTCCCATTTATGTTGAATGGTCTGAACAATGATTAGTTCTGGAATCAAAATACACATTGCTTCTATGAAATTGGGTTCATCAAGGAAGCACACGACTGAATTCAGGTGCAGAGAGCACTGTAAGAAAAAGGAGAAATGCGAGAGCTTAAAGTAATAATGAAACCATACGGGTCAGCATGCAAGAGAGCAAACTCCAGAAAAGCGCAGCCTCATCACTGCAGAGCTCCATCTGTAGGAGGTGGAAATTTCTGCAAAGTTACCTCGATTTCTCTCAGTGCTGCTCCTTATAGGAAGCTCTTTTTCAAAGCATGAGAAGAAACAAAGCGGCGTGTGAGACAAGTTAACAAGCAGGAGGTAGAAACTGGCATTAGGTGCACATCAACTACTTTCAGACTCCACATTGAGTCCTTCCTGTTTTCCTTAATTGTTTTACTTTCCATAAGCCTCTAGCAGTGCAAGAATGTATCTTCATAGCAATTAAAATTAAGTACAGCCATCAGCATCTGCAAAACAATTAAAAGTTGGCACCTGCACGGTGAAAAATAACACAGGAGAAGAATTAGGCAAGCTGGGAAAGGCAAGAAGTCAAAAGAAAAGTTGAAGTACAAAACTTCTGAAATTGTTATATTTTGTTCAAACCATTAGACTGTATTACTTCAATATGAGCGGGGCATCACCTGCAAGGGATTAGTATGTTAAAAGATACAGTGATGCATGATCTGTGCCCTTGAAATGGTGGATTTGTTATCCCAGTATGACATACACATGATGTAGTTGTACTTGTTTCAAGCATGACAGAAGAGAACTGGGAGGTCTTGAGTAATGAGAGACCCATGTAAGATCCAGCTACAGCCGCTTTACTCAGCTGTCCCAGCAGGAAACTCAGTGTGCCACAAAGATGGAAGCACGTCCCTGCAACCCAAAACCTCTCCTCAGGACTTTCTTCCTTTCCCTCTACTGCCTCACGTACTCAAACGCTACAATGGTCTGCTAACAGCACTAGCAGAAAAACAATATAAAACAGCACAAAGCTATATTTATTTCTATATTATCTATAACTTAGCACTTTCACTTGCTTAAAAGACAAACCAAAAAACCACTGGGCTTACCAAACAATAATCTAACTGAAAGTGAGGCCAAACTATTTAATCTGTTGCTGTAGGATTGACCCCTGCCACTCACATTGCCAGCTAGGGCAACATTTCAGGTACCCACTTCAATACTGTATGAAAGAAACACAATCCATGCACTTTGTCACTGATCTGTAATTTTCCTTCCCTGACCTCAAACAACATTAAAAGGAAAAGAAAATAGTCAAATTCTCTATGATATTTATGATGCCATTTTCTCAGTCTCTATTGAACTAATTAATGCTCCTAGCATGCATCAAGCCCAACACTGCCTATTTAATAATGCAGTAAAATTCTAGAAAAGAACTTGGCCCCGATCAGCGCAGGGTATCTGTTTAGTTTAAACAAGGCCATAATTTGAAGGCACATGTTTAGTCAATGAATCATAGCAAAGCTAAAAAGGGAAAGCTACCATTACAGCAAAAATTGTTGAGGGTGAACTTTATAATATTCTACTTCTTCAAATTTTCACATACATTTCCACGCTGCATTCCTCAATCTGAAGGATTCAAGCTCCTCACACAGCTCATCAAGTATTTTCCAACACAGAAGTAGAAACACATCACAAGTACCTGAGCTCTACAACCCAAGAACATCACGTTTGCCAGATGCTGTCCCAAGAAGAGCCTGCTCCTTCTGATCAACCGAAAATACTGAGCCATCCCAAAAGCACTCAGCTGTTACTTACCCTGTTTCCAAAGCAAGGAACTTCCACAGCCCAGAATTTCCAGAACCAACAGTCCTTTATAGGTAAGGCAAAGCCTCAACTTGTCTCACCACATCACAAGAACATACAGATGCTGTTATTGAGCAAATTAATTTCTTTCCAAACTTTCCAGACTCCTGTAGATTTATTTGAAAGTTGTTCTGCATTATAGTAACACTTCAGTATTTTTCTTGGCTACATAAAATTCTCTTGAACTAAATAACTCCAGATCCCGGGCTTTTCTTAACTGAAAGCTCTTTTTTACTCCAAAAGGAGTAGTTTTGAGTGGAACATGCACATTTGCAACACATTTTGTACTACTGTTTGCAACCAACCCTGCTAGAGAAGTTAATGTTTGCCACAGGCTGCCTAACAAAGCAGAAGCTGGATTGCAGTGCAAGTAGCACAGTGCAATACAGGAAAGAGTCAAAGAACTGATCTTCGTTGCAGGCAGTTCCTCCCCAGTTACCTTCTCACTGCTCCCTCTGGCCCTCCAGACCCTGATCCCAATCTGTGCCCATAAGTCACCTAAGTTGCAGCCTCTGCTTCCTCCAAGTGACTCAGACACACAATGTAACCTCGAGACAAGGATACCTTATCAGGATTACAGTGACATTAAGAGTCTATAACATGTTATTACCTCACAAACAGTGTGGCTTACAGATGGACACTTCAGCATGAGTCAGAGGAAACAAAAATCTGTCCCTGTTAAGATCAGAAGGAACAGAGGGACAACTGAATGTGTTAGTAGATGTGAGTAGAAAGAAATTCAGACTACTTCATCATCTTTTGTAGTCACCTCACTGCCATCCTTCATAGTGCCACAGCTTCCAACAGCAGGAGCAAAAACCTCACAGGTCTAATGCTGCAATCACAGCAATAACAAGTGACCTCAAGAAACTTTAGACTGAACTTTTGTGTGAATTGAGGAAAAAAAAAGTACTGACTCACCAGCAGTGTGTCAAGAACAGTTTTTATGATGCTTCTGTTGTTAAACACTGCTGCTCTTCAAAGTAGAACAAGTTTCGCCAGGATCTGCATTAAGCTTAACTTAGTAAGACACAACAATAAAGGCCATCCAAAGCAACTCTACCAGCCACACATAAACCCACTGATGCACCAAGAAACTACCTGAAAAACATGCATCCCATTTAACCACATTAGAGAATGTTGTTTCAATAAAATCTGACTGCAATGGACAAAATCATAATTCAAAAATCAGAGGGAAAAGCAGGATGAGAATGGCTCATTTCTTAAAAATGTGAATTAATGAACCCCTGTGGTCTTCAAATTTCAAACTTCAGAAGTTCTGAAGCATGGACTCCTTGTTGAATCATTTTCTCACTCTGTTCCACAACCGCTATGATAGCTGATCCTGTTGCACCTTGTAGGAATTTCTCCATTCTAAAGGAAAATCTTGTGGCCACACGGCCTCCCCCCACGGCCATCCAGCAATGGAAAGACTGCATTCAGAAGCAATACTGAGCTACGTGCGTGTGAGTCAAAGAGTTATTCAGGGGATTACTCAAAAATTCTGATGTTTGAATCATCATTTGTCAGAAAACAGTCTGTACAAAGCATTGCTTACTAGGTGAACCTCACTTAAATTTTTCATCAGCTGTGTTTACTCTTCCTGAATTATTCAGTTCTACAAACGTTTTAGGTTGCACAGAAAAACACAGGCTTATGACTCTACCAACCTGACTGGGCCACTGCAGGCTGGTGCCCCATCACTGCACAATTTATAGCATTCAGTTGCTAATAAAAAAGCTTTTTGAGGCAAACATTTGAACACAGTAACAAAAAGAAGAAAAAAAAACCACCTACAGTGGTTCAATGGTTGTACAAAAATTGTTCCATCACAAGTTCTCAAGTTTAGTGTATGTTTAGCTTCTGCTAAAGGAAATGGCCCAGAAAAGCAGAGATGATGTAAAACTTCAAAGGTGGAGAAGGTAAAGAATCTCATTGCTCTTGATGTTTAAAGATGAAAACACCCAATCCTAACGCTCCAGAAAAGCACTGCAGTGAATACTGAAGCTATGATTAACGTATCTACGTCTTAAAAGTTCTCCATGTATTTAATTTAAGAAAAACAACATCTGTTTCTGTCAGGATTCTGATTAAAGACACCGGAGATATCATAAAGTTTGACAGGTACAGCACCAGTGAGCAGAACTGTGTGGGGTTACCTCACACTGTGACTGCAGGGCAAACACTTCCGTCATTTGTGTTGTGGCTGACAGGTCTGAAATCAGAGATCTTCTCATTATGCATCACAAGGTCCTATTAGCAAAGAGCTCGGCAGACAAACCGATACCCATCCACCTCTAGGAGCAACGTGGGAGGATCCCGATGACATCCCCGAAAGGTGAATTCCATCCACCAGCAGCCTGAGATCATCCCCAGCTGCATTTCCAGAAGGCAAAAACCGAGGAATCCCCAACTCCTTTGAGCACAAAGCGCCTCTCACCTTCCACAAAGCAAACGCTAATAAACCGTGCAAAAATACTTACAGGGTAATAGAGAACAGCTTTAATAACGGCACCGGGAAATCACCCCACGGCAGCACTTTGCTGTCACGGTCAGGACGGCGCTCTGCTGCGTTGGGCTCCGCATCGTGCACTCAAGGGACGCCCGCAGCAGCTCCGCTTCCACAGCCAGAGGCAGCAGGAAGAGCCGGCGCTGCCACAGAGGTGCGATAAAGCACGGCAGCAACAGCGACGATGTCAAGCGTAGCCCGAAAGTAACGAGAAAGCACTCAGAGGGCGGAGGTGTTTATACGGTACGCTACAGGCTGCTCACACAGCCGGAGGAACGGGGGGGCCGAACCTGAGGAGACGGCGGCACCGGGCAGCTGCGCGGGAACAGCGCACAGCGATCCCCACCCCACAGAGCCCCGCCGCCCCGGCCCCACGCACCGGCAGGCAGCCCCGCTCCCGCCTTCAGCGCGAGATGAGGTCGCTCTGAAGCACCGCCGTTACAAAGCTCAGCCACTCACGGAGGAAAGGAAAAGACAAAAGAGCACCGCGCTCCATTTTACCTCCGGCGCCGTGTGAAGCGCTGCACCCGGCGCCGCCGCCCGCCGCAGGCCCCGCAGAGCCGCCGCTCGCCACTTCCGGGTGGAGGGAGGCAGGGCGGCACCCATTCAGCGCCGCGCGCGCACTGCGCACGCTCCCCACCCCCTCCTCACCCCACCGCCCCCTGGCGGTGGCGCGGTGCGAGGCGCTGCGGGCCATGTCGGGGGGCGGCTCTCCCGCCCTCGCCCACGGCTCCTGGGAGCGGGTGTTCGTGGGGAGCCAGGTGCTTTCTAAGGCGGGGCCCTGCGGCGAGAAACGGGAGTGTGCGGATTCCTTAAAACTCCAAAACCCGGCTGGGAGGGCCGCCTCACGACACTGCTGGCGCTCACTGCCTTCCCCGAGCGGCTTTCTGCAACGCTGGGGCTGCGCAGGAGATCCTTCTCGCGGGCTTATGCTTCCCCAGCGGGAGCTTCGGCTGAGCAAAAGGGCAGCGTCTGGAATCACTCACAGCCTCCGTAGGGTCCTCCGTGCTTGCGTCAGGCTAATGCTGAGGTCAGCGTAGCGCTCCTCTATAAGCGCAGCCCGGGTGGGGAGCATCCCGTTCCGAAGCCCCGAGGGCGCGTAGCCGAGACAGGCCGTGGGGATTCGCTTTGATCCTCCGCGCCGCCAGGGGGCGCTCAGCGCCTTGATCCCCTCAAAGTGGGGGCGGCGCTGCGCATGCGCGCGGTTCGAACGTGTTGGCGGCCGCGGCGTTCCTCAGCGCGGGGCGATCGTCGGTGCCACTCTTCTCTTCTGCCGTTCGCTGCCGCTGTTACCCCTGCTCTATGTTTGAAGAATGTCCGCGTTGACGGACGGAGGAGCGTCCCAGAACGTGCGGAAAGGTAGCGGCGGGGTGAGGTGAGCGGACCCCGCCCGCCCGGCTGAGGCGCGGGCCCGGCTGAGCGCTCTGTGCTCTTTCAGGGAGAAGAATCGTGAAGTCCCGCTACCTGCAGTACGATAAGAAAGAGTCCAGTAAGGTAATCGGCACTCTGGGCTCGCGGAGTTGTGAACGAAGCGTTGTGCGGTGTGACATCGGCGCGGGGCGGGCATCCGGGAGAGCGGCGGGGATGGTCGGTATTGGAGGGGGGGACAGGGCGGGCTGTGGATGCTGCCCACGTTCACTCCTGTCTGCTTTCTGGTCGTCAGAATGCTTCAACAAAATCCTTTTCGTCATCGACTTCCAGTGCATCTTCCACAGCTAAAGCAAGACCGGCGCTCACCCAGAAGTCTGAAGGTTCTGGTAAGTCTTATCAGAAGGATTTTGAATTCTGTCATTTTCTCAATGTTTTTTCCAGCATCTGCTGCTCTTAACAACTTTAAAACATGTGGTAAGGTGATGTTTATAATACTTACATCGCTGCTATCTCTAAGGGAATTAATGTGTAGGATTATGCTGTGGGATTAAGAGATGCAAACTCTTGTCTGGATGTTATCGTAAAACACTAATTTGGAAACGTTTGGGATAAAATTCTGAACTACTTTATCTAAGTTGCGAGTACACAACTGGTGCATATCAAGTGAATGGGAAAAGTTTGCCCCATACTATTAAAAGCTGTAGTAATTGGACAGATAAATGTGATGGGAAAGATGCTACCACAAAGGTGTGATGACAGGAGGGCCAGCATGATAGAAAGGTGCCATAAAGGAAGAGAAGAAGAATATTTGCCATAGAAGATTCTAGATTGACAAGTACCTCACCAAGGAGGAACCTCCAGAAAGAAATTCTTCCCTAGGGCCAGTCAGCCCTTAAATGAGCTCTAAGAGAGGTGCAGCCAGGCTCCACCCCCTCCTGTCCTACAGCTGATTTGCCTTCACCTGTGCCCCCAGTGCTGACCGGGTCCTTTCCTTGCATATAGAGATGTGAGCTTGTACAATATTTGCTTTAATTTTAGTTTGACAACAGCTTCTTTCTGCAGGTGTTGCCTCTGGCTTGTTAAATCAGAGTAGTTTTGAGAAAGGTGACCTGCAGTCCACTTTATTAGATGGAGATAAAATTACTCGACCAGACCTTGATCTTTCAGCTATTAATGGTAAACTTCCATTCGTATTTAATTTCTTATTGTTTTGAATATATATCTATTAACTTGATTATAGATTTTTACTGTATTTGCCAAAAGATGGTATTAAATAAGATAAATGTTTATTTTTTGAGTTTATTTAAAGACTTTAGAAACTTTAAAGAATTCAGAGTTGGAGTTAACCTCTTACTTCTTCGTATCTTTTGGGTGTGCTCTTTTTTCTTTTAGAGATTAAGATCAAATATTAAAGGCCAAAGTAACATCAGGCCTTTGTAACAGATAAGGAGCGTTAGATAAGGAGCTCTTCTGAAAATTATGCCACATCTGTTAGGTAACTGTTACCTAAAGTTAAATACTTGTCTTATCCTCTTTATCTCGTGAGCCCGATAAAAAGCTGAAAACATGGCGCAGTAAGTAGATATACCATCTTTAAATTCTTAGTGCCTTTGAAGGATCTGATGTCTGTTGACCTACCCCTGCATATTGCTAATAACTTTTCTCTAATGACACAGATAAAACTGTCCTACAGAAGTCTACAAGTTCAAAGGCTTCCTGCAAAACAGATAAAGGGCCACATGTAAAAAAACAGAAATCGGTGAGTCTCGCTGCTTCCGTTTGTTAAGCATCTTTATTTTGGGATATGTGCAATG
Organism: Lagopus leucura; assembly: GCF_019238085.1. Lineage (NCBI taxonomy): Eukaryota > Metazoa > Chordata > Aves > Galliformes > Phasianidae > Lagopus > Lagopus leucura. The sequence continues at coordinate 747,170 of NW_024962316.1, read as the reverse complement.
GAAAGTTTCTGTTTCTCTAATATTGGTAACAACCATTCAGGTTTCTGGGCTGCTCCAAAGCCAAATGAGAGCTCTGTTGTACTGCTTGCAATGTTTGTTTTGTTCATTGGGTGTAAGTCTCAAAGTTTTACCACAGCTTGTTGTAGTAAAAAATTTGCTCCATTTGTAGCATCTCTTCAGGCTAATTCTTTTTATGCTTCATTCTAATTGTATCACGTGATCTTTAAATACTTCCAAACCATTTTTTATCAGAAAATTACTTCTGCCTAACCTCCCTCACTGCTAAGTCCTCAGGTTCTATTCTGGTGTTTTGGATATCTGCTGAGAGCAGTATAAGGGTTGGATGAACAAAGAATAGGCATTTAGTTAATATCCATCTGGGTGACTGTTGCTGATGATCATGCTGATTCTGGCCACAGACTGGACTTTCAGTAATTTATTTACATCCTGAAAATATGACTGTTTAAATTCCACAACTGATCCAGAATTTTCCCTTTTTTTTTTCCTTTTTTTCTGCAAGAAAAACAATCCTGCTGTTGTGGGGGCAGAGCTGAGCTCTCAGGAGCTGATTTTAACTTACCTAAGAGTGCAGGTGAGTCAGTCAAGCATGTGGTGTTTCAGGTTAAAAAGAAATTAAACAACTTTGATATCAAGTTGTATGCATGCTGATGAAAGTCATGTTGTTATGTTTTTATGTGTTCTAAACTACGTGCTCTAAGCCTACGTGATGGGTGTGCCTTGAAAACTGAGTGAATTCTATGCCAGTTTATTAAGCTGGTGCTGGTTCTTCATGAAGCAGGGACAACTGAAGTTCCAGGGAAGCAGGAGTGAATGTGTGGAATTCAAGGCTGTAGCAGTGATTTTGGTTTTTTTCACTCAGTAGTACATAAGTGTAGTTTTCCTTTACAAAAAATATATTAATTAGGAGTTAGTAGAGAAAAGGGAGAGAAGGCTTTAACTTAAGTGTGCTAGACTTGCATTTGTTGCTTCAGCTTGAGTTACCTCAGCTATGGATGTCTCTTGGATGTAACAGCAGAGGAAGGACGTGGCTGAGCTCGAGGAGAAAGCAGAAGAAAACTTGTTAATGTTGTGTGAAGAAAAAGAGAGACAACAGGAGAAGCTCTATGAGTTGAAGCGTGAAATTCTGCTCAGAGAGAGAGAGGAAAAGCTTGATGAGGAGCTTGTAAAACAGGTAGGCTTTACTGCAGTTCATTCTACGTTTGAACAATCTGTTACATTGTTAACAACGTACTGACAGCTACTAGACTGTAATAATCTAATAATCCTTTCTCAAAGATGATTTCTGTGCTTTTGTGGCCTGCTGAGGCACAGTTTTATGCATCTGTAAACATCTACTTCCTGCTGTAGCCTGTTGTGCTCTCTAGTAATCTAAACAAATGCCTTTGTCACTTTTTTGACCCTCCCTGATGGAGGCAGGAAGGAGAAGTTGTTGCTGTTAGGCGAGGGGCAGCAGCACGAGCTGCCAGAGCAGTTTACATCTCCTGTGCATGGACTGTAAACATCTTAAAACCACGCTATTTTGTAACTGCAGGGTGTTATGGCTGGAGCAGAGATGCTAACCCTTAAATGCGTGGAGGACATCTCCTGTCGCTTTATACTTTTGTATGTTAGACAGTAATAGTTCTGATCTGGTTGTAAGAAGACAAACTTGTAATGATTTTGATAGCAGATCATCTTTAGAAGGTAAAGCCTCCATATTCTCTCAGGTTTTCTTAGTTTTGTTGCATCAAATTAGAAGGGTAGGGTGTTTTGAACAACTGATTGGCAAAACTGAACATATGCTTGCTTTTATATGTGTACAAAACGGCTGCTTTGTGAAGAAGTGTTGATTCATCATGTCCTTTTCAGATGGAAGTACTTTCTCCTCTTGTTCCTCTTCTTGAACAATTTAAAGAGCAGTATAAGAGCTTTGCAGTTGCTCTGGATGCCACTAGACATAAATTACCCATTAAAAACATTCACATAGAGGGAGATATGCCAACGTACCTAGGTATGAACATTATATTTCAAATATACTTTCAGCAATAGGTGTTTCTATATGCCAGACTTGTTATCTTGTGTTTCCTAGACCTGCTTGTGGTCACTGGAGCAGTTTTTAGTGCCATTCATAGAGTTTGTCTGGACACTGGGCTGCAACATTTGTCATTTGTTTTGATATGAATAATTACTGTCTCCATCTAACCATTAAACTGCTGTCACACTTTTTTTTTTTAACATATCTTTGGGAGAAAATGAACTTTCTAGGATTAGGACAGTCTATATAAGCCTTTATATTTTATTTTTTTACTGTATTCATTCCGTTCTTCCTTGCTGGCTCTTCCTAATGTGTAAGCAAGTTGAAGAGTAGTAGAAATACGGTGATGTCTTTTTGTTCCTGTGTGAAGGGCAGGGTCCCATGGACAGACTCACTCGTGCTTCCTGTAGAACTTCATCCCTGCTTACACTTCAAAACAAATGGGAAGATTTTATTGAAAATCATAACATTCTTGTAAGAGCTTTTAAAATATGTAAGGCACATATATTTTGCTTTGTGAATGCTAAAGGAAAGGGCAGGATAAATTTCAAGTTGGTGGTCCTTTCCAACATGCGATTAGTTATGGAATTTTGGGGGTTTAAAGCTTGACTTTTTTCTCTTGTATTTGAATCTGGTAAAATTCTGTGAGGTGCTTGAGCTTGATCAGCAAGTTGAAGTAGCAGAAATAGAGTTGTTGCTGTTAGTCTGTAGCTAAAAGTGATTTGGCTTTTCTGATTTTCTAATGGCGTAACAAGCAATAGTTTGTCGTTCACTTGTTCCTCCTTGCTGTAGCTATTACATAATCTTGTATTATTAACTGCATGCATTTAAAAAAAAAAAATTAACGTCTCTTATGTTGTAGACAAACTGCAAAAGCAGTTGACTGTCACCCAGGAACTTCTGGCAGAAGTTATGCCAGACTGCTCAGAAGAAAGTGCAAAAGCATTCAGTGAACTGCAAGGTACTGAGGAGGTGTTTCAAAAGCTGGAGAAAGAACTTCGAAGGTATTTACAGCAGTGTGAAAACTCTCTGTGTTCAGAGAAAAACGTGTAGATCTCACCTTTGTATCCAGAATGGGTCCTGGAGCATTAATGGAGGGAATAGTCCTGCTCAGTTGCAGGCATCTTTGTTTCTGTCCCTGCCCTGCCTGTAAAGGAGAGTTGTTTTGTTCGGTCTGTGTAATCTTAGTTGGACTGCAGGACTGCTGCAGCGTGCTGCTTTCTGACACTGGGAGGGAAGCTGTGAATCTCCATGTGGATACTTTTGTGGTTTGGTCGAAGTTTTCCTCCACAGTGACTGACTTCACCTGCTTCATTTGTTCCAGGAGCTTCACTCAAGTGCAGAACCTGTCGTATGAAGCTAGCAAAGAAGTTTCACTGCATAATCAAAGAATATGTGAGGACAATCATGGTGTAGATGTTGTGAAACACTGGTACTTCAACTGAGTGTCTGCCATCTGTGTGTTTTATTTTGTTTGTTACTGATGGGGGGGGTCCTAAATCAATGTCAGACTTGTATGTTTTTGTTTACTGTCTTTGATTTGTCCTGTATCTCGCTTTACTTATGGACAGAACACATCCAGCTTTCCAGTTTCAATATGAAAGCAGCTACATGTGTGACTGATCTAAGAGTGGAATTTTCTTCTGCTTACCCATAAGGAGACTTATTTTTTTAAACAGCCATTTCTGTGACACTTTTATCATCACTTGCTGCCTTGGTAATACTGCAAGTTAAATCAAATGTTATTCTTAGCAAACATGAACAATGTATCCTTAAACTCATTTTACTTTCTTGCACCTGGCTTTGAGTGCACTGCTTTGCAACTCTTCCCAGCCCAGTGTTCCTTACAGGGCCACGTCTCCAGAGAGAGATGGGGAGCTGTGTTTGTTGTACTGTGTGTTTGTTTTTTTTAATCTGGATAGGAGAACCAGGAGGAATGCACAGCATGATCATTGATCACTTGGTGAACAGCTTCCAGAGGAACTCTTAATTGCCCCTTGTGTCTGGGTTTTTCAATGTGGGTAGCAAAGAATGAGGCTGGTGAGCAGGAGTAGAGTTTTGGTATATTTTTGCCTAATTGTCTTGTAAATAAATTACTGAAACATAAATGCTTTTGTACTGATGCTTTCTCTTGAAGTGCTTTAGATCTTTATTTTAAAATAAAGATTACTTTTTCACTGCTGCATTAGGAGCCATTATATTTGAAAATCTTCACTGATCTCCTAAAGAAGCTTTTGTTTCCACCTGGCTTACATTGGGCAAATATTACACAATGTGTGCAGGGGAGGATTTCTAGGCATGAGGTCCTAAGGGCAACTCGTGTCCTCCTGGCACCCAAAGCTCAGATGCCAGAAGATTCTGATCATGGAAAGAAACTTCTAACCTTAATAGTGCATAAGTGCTGGAATGAGAAAGATAATAATGATCTGTTAGAACATGGATGCTAGCTGTGGAAATGGCTTTTTCAACACGCAAATAAATGATTTAGGTTTTCTTCCTGCTGTTAGCAGAGGTCTAGAGAGATTCTGTCTCCGATGATTAAAAATAAGGTGAAATTGAGCTGTAGGACGGGGTCAGTAGAGGTGTGTATTGGATAAGTCCACGTGTTTCATAGCAGCTGGTCCACAACGTGGTGGGAGGACAATTATTTTCAGATGTTATCTTTTATTTCTATTTATTTTAGCTATGTTAGATCAGCTACACCTGACGGCTTACCTGTGTGTGAGCTGCCTTTTGTGCCCCACGTCAAAGGCAGCTGCCTGCAGCAGCGTCGTTTCCCTGCATAGGAAGGCAAACTGCGCCTGCAGCGTTCACCACTGGGTGGGGAGCTTTGCTGAACGGCCGGCTCGGTGAGTTGTAGCTCGGCAGCCATTCTAATGGGTGCAGAGCTCCGTAGAAAGGGCCATAAGTGATAACACTGCTGGTCAAACTGCGGTTTTCCCTGTGAATAAACGCTGGGCTGTGTCCTCGTGCCTTTAACCTGTTTGTTGTAACTGCCGTTGCAGGACTCAGAAATCTGTTACGAGGGATTCCCTAAATTCAGTGGGGGCATGGATGGCATAATAAAGTAAATCGGGTCTGAATTTTGTTTCTGCACCATCACAAGGCAGAATGGCTGTCCTAGGATTTATTGATGATAGACTTCGTTGCTTATCTTAAAAATAAAAAAAAGTATAGGACATACTTTAAATTTGAACCTTTCATCTTCAGTTAAGTGACTTCCTACCACTCTTAAGTGGTAGATTTCAAGGACAGCTTCCATCTGAAGAACACTGTGTGCATGCTGTGACTGCAGGGTTAGGGACACCTTCACTCAGCTGTTTATCCTCTGGGTGAAAGAATCCTTATGCAGAGCTTCAGTTGCCTTCTGGATTTTCTCCCTCTCATCGCTTTCTAAGCTATGTAATACATCTGTACTGACGCTCAGTGAGATGGAATGCTGCTGTGTTCACCCTGAACGACGGTGAGGGAGGAAAGGTTCTGGCTGCGATGGCAATTAAGCTCTAAATCGCAGGGAAGTTCTTCCTTGCTGCTGCAGGTGGCAGTCATTACCCGCACAAGAAGCCCAAGCACTCAGAGCTGAAGGCCGACAGCCCGCGCAGAGCGGCGAGGAGCACGAGGACGCGCACCGTTGCTTCGGAGGAATCGCAGGCGTTGGTGTAACGGCCATTCATTCCTGAACGGAACACTTGTGTGAAGCTCTGTACCGGTAGTGGACGAATGTCAGATGAAGCAGCACACTTCTTCAGGAAAAGGTTGTAATTTTGGACTCTCTTCCCTACTGCTTGAATATTGGTTCTGATTGATTCTGTTTTGACTCTGAAGAAACAAGAAGTCTTTCAGGTTCCCCCAACACAGAACAGCTACAGGCACTCCGTACTGTCATACTTACCATTGTAAATCCAAACCAAAGTGCAGGAGCTGAGCAGATGTGGCACTGCTGACTTTGTATTTCCCACCAATGTTCTGACAGCATCGCGTGCTCTGAGTCTGCCTGAAGTCCTGGGCTCTTTTCCTTCAGGTTATTGAGCCCGTCTTACTTTTGCACCTGGAAATAGTGACGTCCACATCTGCTGTGTTTATAATATTGTTTCAATGCAGATTTACTTCTGTTCTATTTAAATTTTTGGAGTTCTTAATCCCTGTGTATTCATCTTTTGGACCAGAAGCTAATATTTCCAATTGTTAACATCAGGTTGTCCCAAGGCTTTGTGTCTGTGTGTGTATATGTAATGTTTGGGCCATTTTTTTCTTCTAAAAACAAAATAATTGCATAACAAGCCAAGTCGGTCTGAGGGCTTGTGGGAGACAGAGTGTGAGCGCATGGTGGAGATGTAAGCATTTACCCTCTGCAAAATTGTGTTCCAGTGAGCACAAGGTGATTGGTGAAGATCATCCTAAGCCAGCTTTGTGCTGCACAGACTTCCTGGCCTGGGTTGTGAGTTTCTTGGAGAGTCCTGCCCTGGTTGTTTTAACCTCCAGCTCAGGAAGGCTCTGATACAGCGTTTTTTGTTGTTGTTCCTGTGCTGTGATAAGGTCACCAAGGGTCAACATAAGGAATCACCCCTTTTTGCCATTCTGCTGCAGTGCAGATGCAGCTCAGGAGACAACTGAGGCCTGTTTGTCTCCCCAGCCCTACAATCCTTTGTTTGTGCCAGCTGCAAATGGAGCCGATTCCTTGCTCATCATCAGCAAATAAATATCTCATGACCCCAGCAGATGTTTCTGCATTTTAGGCTGATGAGAACTTGCATGGTTACTGCAAACTGCCCTGCCTTAGAGTAAATAGCACTTTGTTGGAGATCCGGAAGCTCATCCTGAACGTGACAACCAGATTTCTGGCCAGACTGCGATTGCCAGGATGTGAAAAGTGTTCTGCAGAGGCAGAAGATCTAACAGCTTTGAACTGCACCATTGAGCCACACCAATTACACCAATTAAGAGCATTTCCAGTGATTGTGAGAGCGCTCCTGCTCAATCCACAGAAATAATTTTAGATTGGTCCTTCCACTGTATTTGTGTGCGGCCTCTCAAGCAGGTACAGGGATGGAGGACTTGCTCTGCAGAACAGTTTCAAATCAGTTTCTCTTAAAATGTTCCTGTGAAAGCATTTCTGCATATATCTGCAGTTTCTGTAAGAATACCTTGCCCTCTGTAGCAGAAATGCTGAGCCTGAAGCACCTGGTGGGAGGGCAGGGCCAGCCCAGGGGAGCTCAGGTGTTTGCAGTGCAGTGCAATGCAGCTGAGTGACTGGAGGGGCTGCAGCCAGGAACCCCCCCTTCCCAGCCCTCATTTAAGGGTTGGCACTGGAAGTAAGGGGAGCTTCTAGAGATTCTCTGCTTTGTTTCCATGTTCACACTACTGCATTTGGGCTTGTCCTCATTTACTGCAGTCTTCTATGCTTGGCTACCAAAGGGGCTGGCAGAGATGCAGAAGGAAAAGGGAGAACAAAAAATGGCTTTTAAAGAGAAGGTGCTGTGGTTTTTTTATAATGCTGTAAAAGTTAAGTAGAACCTTTCTCTTGTCACTGAATTTTTAAGGACTGACACAAATGTGTTTTTCCCTTGGGAGGAAGGGACCAGTGGTTCGGGTTTCCTTACACCAGAGGTCTCTCACTTGTTTGAGGAATACCTCTCTCACGTTACATGTAGTTATTTATCAGGCTAGAACCGACTTAAAGTGTGTTCACACCTTCTGTACAGTGCAGCCTCTCTGACATACCACACAGCCACACGAGCCCCTGCACATCCTCAGCCTGGACAAGTGCCTGAGATTCCTCAAATGTCCTGAGCAGCAGAGCTCCTTTTTTTTGTAAGCCAAACAAAAATCTGAGCTATGCGCCGTGTGAGCCGTGGTGAATATGGCCCATAGATGCGACTGATGAATCGGTTTTATACATAAGAAATGCTTACAGAACTTCCTTTAAGCTTCTAACTGTTCCCAGATGTGGGCTGAGGCGGCTGCTGGAATTCCATCACCTGTTGCATCACACTGAATAGGACTCATTTTGGCAGGCACAGAAAATTCCATTTCAGTAACTAAATAGTTTGAAATGATGCTAAAGCCTTTTTTTTTTCTTCTTTTTTTTTTCCCAGACCAAACTTATTCTACCTTCACTTACAGGATAGCACGTACTTCCATAATTAAAAGACTGTGCAATCTGCAGAGGCGGCAGTGGCCTTATTTCCTACAGTCAGCAAATATTGAACTGAAAACCTTCAGTTCTGAAGGAGTTTCAGTGGCACTTTGTGGTGAGTTTTTCTGTACAGAGCTCAGATCTCAGGTGTGAGTCTGCAGAGAGCAACCTGTGCGTCTGTGCAGGTGGGTGGGTGATTAATGGTGGTGATCAGCCTGTTTTTGAAAGCAGGATGCTGTTACGCTCAGAACTTACCTGATCTCAGCAGAGCTATTAATGAAATCATTGTTTGGATCGGTGAGCTGTTGTACATCAGTGATGGACTGCTTTACCACAAAAAAACAGCAGAGGTGCTTTGTTTTCACTTTGCCTCCTTACTGCCTTTAATTACAGGCCCCCAGCCTGCTGTTAGATCCTACCCTTAGGAGAGAGGCTCACATCAGTGCTGCTGCTTTGCAAATAGGAGAGCTGAGGCATGCAGGGCTCTGAAGGTGTATATGAGAAGATGAGGATGCTGAAAAAGAGTTTGAAATGGTCACATTTAATCTTTGCTTCTTTCAGTCCTGTTTGTCATAATAAAAACATTCTCATTTCAATGTACTTTCTAGTAAGTTGTGTCTCATAAAGCCCAACTGGTTTGCTTGGGAAATATCTCTTGATGAATCTGAAGGAGAGTGAAGAAGTAAGGAAAGAACCACTTAATTCAGTACCAGTGCAAGGCTTGTGAAGAGAGTGAACGTCTTATTTACTATTTACTAATTAACCCATCTTAACAGAATGTGTTCTTGCAGAACTGCCTCACTTATCCATGACCATCACAGTGAACATACTCTCCTACTACAGGAGGAACAGCGCCATAGGAAGTACAGTAACACAGCCTGGAGGAAGGGGAGAGCAGAGGAGAGGCTTCCTGTCCTTAGAGGGAAGATGTGCTGGGAGGGCCTCGTTTTGACTTCATGTTTTCTTGGACGTGTCTTCAATTTCAGACAAACAAAAGAGTCCCCTGGTAGCTCTCACGATGATGTTTGTCATCTGAAGATGCATAAGTGATGAAGTGAGCAGGAGAGGAGTACTTGTGCTTGAACAGACAGCAGTGAGCAAAATGGACCTGGTTTACATAGTGCTAAAAGCTGCAAGCAGCTCCAGGGCATTCCGCAACCCCTCCCACAGATGAGCTGCAGATAGGAAAATAGTTCTAAAAACTGCAATAACCCTTCCAAAGGTGAGCCTTACAGACCTCTTGTTAATTGGTAAGTGTGTAATTTGGATGTCCTTACTGCGTTAAGTAAGTTATTACGCTCCACTCCAACCGGGGCAAGTCTAAAACAGTATTTGTGGACAAACTGAGACTGAGGATCAGCGTGTATTAATTAGTGCTTTAATAAAAGGGCTCAAATAGGTGATTTCTTTAAAACTTAAAACGGGCTTGGCTGTGCTGTTATCTCACATCCAATCCTGAAAGCTGCAGTGGGCCTTGCAGAGGTTGCGCTCCTTTTGACCACTGAGCTGCCCTCTCTGGAACCTTCAGCTGAGATGTGCCTTTTTTGAAGGCTGACATGCAGAAATAGCATTGATGGTGATGATTTTGCTAACAATAGCACATATTCAGAATCGTTTTGCAGCTTAGCACCTTTAGCAACTCGACATGCTTTTTTTTAGGAGCCAGAAGAGCCTTTGGGGAAACACGAGGTTGATTTTTTTGATCCAAATTTTTACTTTTGCAGAACAAAAATAAATTGCTGGGCTCTGTATAGTGATTTATTTATTTGTTTTCTTTGAAGAAATAAAGATGAGTTTCAAATAAATAACCTACAAAAAATAGCTTTCCCCCCCCCCCCCCCCCGATTTCCCAGTACTTTAAGCCACGTCTGTAGTGCTGGGGGAAAAACCAAATCCATGCTACCACCTCCACTGAGGGTTTCATTAATTGCTGGGGTAGAGCCCAGCTGTGTTGCAGCTCGTCTGATCCTGGGCTGCCTCCACAACGGTTGGAGGAACAACTCCTTGGTGCGTGGGCTGTTCCTGCTGTCCCTCAGAGTCGTGGTATTCATTTTGTCACCTTGAATAACCGCTGCTGGTTGGGTCTGGGTCCATTCATGCTCGTGCATCTTCCTGCTAAGAGCAGCAGCTCCCCGAGTGCCTTTTTGTAATACCTTTTTTTTTTTTCCTGAGCAGGATTTTTCTTCTGTGGGTGACCTTTTGCCCACAAAAGCAGCTTTGCCCTTAAGCAACCGAAGAGATGTATGTAAAAACGGATCCCTAATGATGCACAGGGTAAAGTCTTCGACAAAATAAGCAGAATTAGAAGGAATAGTGAGGAACGAAGGGCCGGGCGCTCTGCTTTGCCCTGGTCTGTGCCGTAGACCGACGCTGGGCGAAGCTCCCCGTCCTGTCGCGACCCTCGGCACCCACGGGCTGGGACGGGGGGATAGAGGCGGACGGGTCGGGCCTGCGCGCGGAGGAGGACGGAGCAGCAGCAGCGCTGGCGGTGGGCACGGAGTCGGACAGCGGATCTCCAGCGATGCTCGGCGGAGCGCCTCAGTGCCCAAAGGCTTCGTCAACAGAAGCGGAGCACGGGGTGCAGCGAGCCGAGCCGGGCTGCTGAGACCGCGCGAGGACGGAGGAGGAAGGTGAGGGCTGCGGTGCAGGTGCCGTCCTCGTGGGGCTGCCCGGGTCGGCAGAAGGGGAGCAACGGCTTCGGTGGGAGGAGGAGGAGGAGGAGCGGCCGCCGGGACCGCGCGTGGCGGCGCACCTGGGCCGGGCCGAGAGGCGGAGGTGCGGGGCGCTGTCAGAGCGGGCGGGGAACCGCAGACAAAGAGCCGGGGCCGGAGCCGAGCGGGCACCGGGGCCAGGAGGGGGCGGCCCGGGGGCGGGGACGCGGCGGGGGCGGCGGCCACAGAGAGGCACCGGGGAGCCGAGCCCGGCGCGGGGCGGCCGCGGAAGCAGCTGGGCTGCGCCCCGGGAACAAAAGGCTCCGGCGGCGGAGAGCGGCGCGGCTGTGGAGCCGTTCCCGGAGCACGATGCGCCGAGCGGAGCGCCGCTGCGCCTGGGCGGTTCTGCTGACCCTGTGCGGCCTGAGCGCGGCGCAGCCCCGAGGCAGGCTGTGAGTACCGGGGCCGGCGGCGAGGATCGGGGCGGACCGGGACGCGGCCGCGGTGTCGCGGCGGGGAAGCAGGGCGAGGGGCTCCGGGCGGCGGCTGCGGCCGTAACAAAGCCTCGGGGCGCCGCGGCGCTCCCTGCCAGCACGTTTGTACTCGCCGGTGCAAAAGCAGCAAAGAGAAGGAGGGGGGGAAGTTATCCTTAGCGCTACCTGCGTGCAGCTCCTCCGGCGCGAGGCTGCGATGCTTTTATCTGGCAGCAGTTATTTCAGGAATCCGGGCCGTGCCGAAGGTAGCGCTGCCGGAGGTTGGGGAGCGCTCCGCTGTGGGACGTCCGACGGCAGAGCGTTTCTCTGCGGGGAAAGTTGCGTGTTTTTTTTGGCTTTTAGCAGTGGAATCCCCGCTTTGTTGCAGCTCGTTTGGGTTCGCTTTGATGAAGGTTTGCTTTGTTCTTTATCCCGGGTGCGTTGTGGCTCGTCAGCATCGTGAATGGCCGCATTAAACGAGTGCCACGGAGAACTCATTTTCACTTGCTTGCTAGAAAGTATTTCTTGTCCTGCCAAGTTCTGGTGTAAGCTGACAGAGCCCTCAGTCAAACGTGCTTAAGGGCTCTGTCCAGTCACTGTCAGCTTAACTGTTTAACTGCCAAGTAAAATATTTAGTATTCAGATGCCGTTTATGTGCTGACTTACATGGCTGTATCAGCAGGCTGGGGCTGCGGGAAGAGCTGCAGCGATTTAGAACAATGTGCATCCATGTGCTTCACAGATGGCACCGCAGCGCTGTGCTGATGTGACAGTTTGCATCGGATCATTCCGTGCTGGATGCAGATGTGCTCTCCTTCCCTCTCTAAATACATCAGTGATGTTTTCCTTAGCGGGAGCTTGCAGGCTTAGTAGTAATTTTTTATTGTTGCTCTGACGAGTTTTCAAACCTGGCGACCAGAAGGTTTTGTGTCCATAAATACCCCACACAGTGTGACCCGAATGCCGCAGAGACCTGAACTTCCTTCGGGTAATGGGATCTCCATGGCAATGAGGCCTGCTGAGAGAGAGACACGGGGCTGGAATTTGATAGAAGATGACTGAGGGGGCTGTAAAACAGCATCGTCTTCACCCCAAGTGATAATTAATCATGGGCTGAAGCAGCCTGACCTGCAGCACTGTGGAAAGGCATGGACTGAGAAACTGCTCTTAAACTGTCATACGAGGAGCTGACTTGTTTAAAAAGTCCTTTTGGGTGGGAGAAAACAACCAACAAAACCCAGACAAATGAACCAACAGAAAGGCGTCATGCCGTGAGGAGAACATAAATGTGTTGCTTATAGCCAAACGCATCAAAAATTCTGACTTTGTGTGACTTTAACTTCATAACTTCGTGTCACAGCACTGTTCATCACAGAGGAATGGTGCAGATTCCATTCAGAAACACAGAGATCGTATTATAGATGGGGCTGCTAGGGTGGCATCAACACTGTGTGCCTGTTGAGGTAATTCCTCTTTGCCTGCAGTTGGGAAGTTGTAGGGTAGTATAATTACTTGATCAGGACATTCGGTCTCTTTATGATTAGTTAACTGTATATTTCATTTATTTAGGTCTGTGCAATAAACAGTCCTATATTCTGTAAACAAGAACATTGGTGTCTTTGAATATGAAAGGTTGAACCCTGTAACTCACTGAACTGTTCATTTCTGTGTGCGATCTGTGCCCATTTCATGCCACTGACATAAGGCTGGGACTGCTGCAGGTTGGAGACCTGGCCCCAAATGGTTCTGGGGACCTGTGTCTGTCCTTCACTTTTTGTTGGCGCTGTCAGTGCCGTACAAATGAGATCACACTCCTGTTACTCTTAATGACCTCCCACTTCCAATCTTGCTTCTTATATGTATAGAGGCTATTTGATTGCTGCACCTTCTGTATTCCGGTCTGGTGTTGAGGAAGCTGTGAGTGTGACCATCTTCAATGCTGTCAAGGAGACAACGGTCCAGATTCAGCTGGTTGTGAAAGGAGAAACTGTGTCACGGGGCCATGGAACTGTTCTGGGTGAGTTCTTGTTCTGAGCTTGGAAATTACTTTGGGGGATCATCAGTGTCTCTTAATGAATTACTTTGGGTGATAACGTAGCTGGAATCAAACTGGGGTTGAATTCATTGATGGCTGCTGAGTGTTTCCAGTTGTGGTTGTGCTGATGTGGTTTTATGTATGGGATCCCAAACTGCCTCACCTTTTTCTCTTTGACACTGGCTGACAGTTGCTAACTAAATTGAGGGGAATGATGCTTATGTGTGTGGTCATCATATGCTAAGGTGAAAATATGGCAGTATTCAGCAATCAGGAGAGATTCTGTCAGTGTTGGCTTTGTGTGATTCGCGTTTCAAAAATCCAGGCCCTTCTACAGCATAATATACTGTACCTTTTCCTGAAGGAATTAACGCAGTCTCTCTTTCTCGTTTTAGATAAAGGAACAATCAAACTGAAGGTGAGTGTCAGTTACCTTAAGATATTTTCAATGGGAACATGAGGGATTTACCTTCAGCCACAACAGACCTTGATCTTAAGGCACAAACTGAGCTCCCATTCTGGAGCCTCTGCAGGAGGATGATGGAGAACCCAAGCAAGTCCATTCCATCAGAATCCAGCTGTCAAGGCCTTACACCTCTAAAGAAATTCCACAACGGAATCTGTGACTGTTTTACAGAAGTAGCAGCCCCTATTGCAATGTCAGGGATGTATGTGGCTCCTGAAGGAGCTGATTGCATCTGAATGAATCTTTCTATGCAGTGCCATAAGGAAACAAGTCTGACTGCTGTTGCAGTAGCTGCAGGTATTTGGGAACAGGCCTAGGATGTTGCTGTGGCACAGCACAGTGTGTCTGCATCCTACCAGAAAGAGTTTGATTCTTATTTATCTTCTTCTTGACTGGACTTATTTAAAAATACATAAAGACCTTCTATTTATCACACTACAAGAAGGTTTGATATAGACAGATGTAATAGTAGACATCAGCAGTGGCACCGAATGCAATGCATTGCAGCAGGTGATGCTCTTTGCTCACTCCGGAGTCCAGTACTTCAGGGTAGTGACTGCATTCCCAATGTCATGGGGAAGCTGAAAAGCTTTTCTGTTCCAGCCTTATGGTGTCCTTGTTTTCTAGGTGCCTTCGGGGCTTCGTGGGCAGGGACATCTGAAAGTGTGGGGCAACCGCCACGTGACAGAGGAGGGCTACATTTTTCACAATTACACCACAGTAACTATTGATAGCAAGGGATCATCGGTTTTCATCCAAACTGATAAGCCTGTCTATAAACCCAAACAAAAAGGTAAAGTGGCCTCGGAGAACTTATCAGATGCTGGGGCTGCTTTCAGGCAGTGCCTCTCGAGATGGAATCTTCTGTTCAGTGCCAGCTGTGATGAACAGTGTGTTTCCTTCTTTCAGTGCTGATAAATCTGTTCACGGTTACCTCGGACCTGAGGCCATTCAATGACAGGGTAAGGGGGATCTGTTTATTTCGCACTAGAATTATTTCACACTGAAATTCTTGGCCACCTGGATTTTGTTCTGATGCGTTCTGATTCGGGAGTAGAATCGGGTTTATTTGCCTATTTTGGCTTCTCAAGAGCTTTGCTTCTTGTTTGCAGCTTTGTTGTTTTAATTTGGTCTCGCTGCTGCTGAGGTGCCGTTAAGTACAATGTAGTGAAGCAGTTTTGGGAAGGATTTTCTTACAGCCTTGTGCTCCATTCAGGTTTTGCACAGATACACAAAGCATTGCCTTCCCACTCAGGTGCCTGAATGAAACTCTTGTTTCTGAGGCCAACCCAAGAAGAGATGTTTAAACGTTGTCCCTTTGTGTGCCATGCAATGGGCTGGGAAGCAGAATGTGGTCTTGTTTCGTTACAGCCTTTCATTCTTTTTTTTTTCTTCCCTTTCAGATTGAAGCTTATGTAGTGGTGAGTATCTGCTGATCATCCAGCATGTGTTCTGTAGAGGCACAAGATTGCCATAGTCCCGAGAGGAACAAATCTGACTTCCCCAGTCCATGATGGCCATTCCCAACTCTAACCTGTGCCACTGTCTCTACTCCTGTCTCTCTAACCCTTCTTGGTGGTGTGTTTTGTTTTGTTCCCTTAATCACCATCACGCATACTTGTTTTCTACTTCAATTTCAAAAACTCATTCCCATTTTTCTGCCTGAGAAGAGCTGGCTAGATTCTCTGGGGTTTATAAATGTAACAGTCCCACTCAATTTCTCCCTTCTTTTCAATGCAGACACAATCCTATCCTTCATCTGGCTGGGCTGGTATAGCAGGGCCAATCTCATCTCTGCACTCACACATTATGATAGTGGAAAATAGAAATTCATGGCAAGGAAAGGGTGCTCCTGTCTTCTTCCTTATGAGGTGAATGAGAGGTTCCTTCTGTGTCTAGTCTTTTTTAAGCCATATGTTTTCTTTTGCTGTCAGCAAGTAGAAGAATTCCCTCTCTTCCTTTGTTTGCATTCTGTCACAGATTTTATGCTGACAAAAACAGCAGGATTCATTTCATCTGGCTTTGTCATCTAAAAATTGTCTTGTTGGTTATACTGCTCCCTCTGTAAATTGAAAGAAAGCATCTTCAGAAGCCTGTTCATCCCATCCAGAATAGGTGACTTAAGACAGGTGGAAGATCTGCCCCTTGGCAGTGCTTACCTTGTGTGTTGGCCTAGAAGCAGTGTCCTTAAACGTGCACTGAATTTTAGAAAGCAAACACCCCACAGTGAAATAACTTAAGACATTTTTGGACAAAATAATTACAAATGAGCTGTCAGTGAAGTGTGTGTGTGTTTATGTAAATGTTTTATTTTGCAAGCTAAGATGGGTGTATTAATGATGCTCACTTTCACTGTGATGTTTCTCATTCCCAAACCTCTGCAGGATCCTCGGGGGTCTCGTATGATAGAGTGGAGCAACTTAAAGCCGTTTTGTTGTGGTAAGTTCAAGATTATTTTAGCTCGGTGCTTTGTTTACCTTTGCTGGATGCCACTGGCTTCTGTTTGTGCTGAATTGTCTACAGCAAGCCCATACAAGGAGTAATGAGTGATAGAGAGTTCACAACACATGGTTTCCCTTCTCAGGCATGGTGAATATGAGCTTTCCTTTGTCTGATCAGCCTGTGTTTGGAGAGTGGCTCATCTTTGCTGAAATGCAGGGGCACACGTACAACAAATCCTTCGAAGTTCAGAAATATGGTAAGTTATCCAGATTGCCTTGACTGTAACCCAGACAAACTTAGAGGATCAAATGGAGGTTTTTACTGAAGATGGAGCACCTGAGAAATAACACACGTCATCAGGAAATGATGGTGGTTGGACTGGATGATCTTGTAGGCCTTTTCCAACCTTGGTGATTCTCTGAAATGGAGTGTCATACTGCACAGCTCATTCATGTAATAGGGATTTAATTTAGCTTTGGAAGACTCTCGGAGATGCTTTCAGTCTGTCGGTGCTTTTCTTCCTTTCCCAGAGCCCTCCTTGTAATTCTGAGCTGTTTGCCCCTTTTTGGCCTCAGAGTCCCCTGTATGATAGATGTTGCTCCACCAGCATACCGCCTGTGGTTTCTGACCCAATCACACGAGATTTTGTAGACACTGACAGCTGCTAATATTGCACCTTCCTTCCTGATATGTTGTGAAGCAAGTTGTCCTCTTTACATTCTATCTAAGAGGGAAAGTTTGGACTCAAATCCTGGAACGCAGATTTCTTAGGAAGAAGTAAAACTCTGAGGATGTGCTGCTGAGGTCTTGTCAAAGTCTTGGTTTGCTCTTCTCACTGATTCCTTCTCTGCTCAGTGATGTTCTATCCCGGTACTATTAGCGATGCTGCTCTCGTCTGACCATAATCTGACCTTGTCAGAGCTGTGCATGTTATTGCTGGAACCTGGACAGCAGCATCTCCTTGAAAAAGACTCTGTTGTCATTTCCTTTTGTTGTAGTATTACCAAAATTTGAGTTGCTGATTGATCCACCTCGCTACATTCGTGACCTTACAACGTGTGAGAAAGGAACAGTCCACGCCAGGTAGGAGAGTACTGCAATTAAGGCTTAATTACCGTAGGTTGTAGCGCAGTCACTGCAGCTCAGATCTCATCCGCTGAAGACTTTTCAGTTGATTTCCAGTGTAAGAGCCTTCATAAAACATGCTAAAAATGATAGGTTGGAAAACCTGTGCTGTTTTTTTTTGTTTTCTAGATGTGCAAGTTGCACGGTGCTAGCCTTGATGTACACAGGGAAACAGAAAATAGCTGGAAGTTATTCATTATCTTCTTTCCATTTCAGATATACATTTGGAAAACCAGTGACAGGAAGGTTAATTGTCAATATGACTATAAATGGTGTAGGGTATTACAGGCATGAAGTGGGACACCCTGTCCTCAAGACCACCCAGGTGAGGGAGACCATTGAGTCAGCTGCAATAAAATGCCTCATCTGTACTCTTTGAAGTTAATACTGTGACTCTAATTTGTGTCACTGATGGGAGCCTAAGAAGTAAATGGGTATAGCATAGCAAATACATATATATTACACGCTTTTACAATATATGCTGTAATTTGGGGGAAAGAGAATTTGCTGGTGTACTGTTAATCTTGTTTTAGAGCACATGGGGCTGAGGGAGAATGTGAGTGAGAGATGGGGACAGAGCTGGTCCACACTATGGATGAGGGAGGAGAAACAAACCAACAAACTCTTGCTTTTATTCCTCTTTCCCCCTGCCCCCAGTAGTTCCCCCACACTACGCAACCTTTAAAAATGCTGCTGCAGATTCCTGTTGAATGCCTGTGCTTTAGATTTGGCTTCTGGATGCTTTTTGAACGTGTATGCAAACTTGTGTTTCCATTCCCTGATGCACTTGGTAGATTGATGGCTCTGCTGTTTTCGATGTGTGTGTGAAAGACATGATGCCTGCTGATGTCCCGGAGCATTTTCGAGGCACAGTCAATATCTGGGCCACGGTGGTCAGCTCTGATGGGAGCAAACAGGTCACATTCGATGACTCAACGCCTGTTCAGAAACAGCTGATTGATATCAAGTACTCCAAGGACACCAGGAAACAGTTCAAACCTGGACTGCCTTACAAAGGAAAGGTAAGATTGAGAACAGAGATAACCAACGTGTAGTTGATGCAAAACTGTACAGACCTGGCTTAAAATATGGCATCGTCTTCTGGTGTGTGGTTTCTATCGTTGACCAGAGTTGCAAACAAAGTAAAACGCGTTCTATACATGAACTGTTGTGTAGGTAGAAGTCACTTACCCTGATGGAAGTCCAGCTGACAGAGTCACTGTTCGGATTAAAGCTGAACTCACACCGAAGGACAATGTTTACACAAGTGAGTTGGTGTCAAGAAATGGCCTCGTGGAGTTCGAAATCCCTTCCATTCCTACAGCTGCCCAATATGTCTGGCTGGAGGTGAGTGAAAGCTGTTTATGGGATTAGTGGGCTTTCATGTAACTAATCTTGTCAAACCTGCACTTGCGAGTCTTTGCTACAAACAGGAAATTAATGCATTTTACCTTTGGCTTATTGATCTAAGTGCAGCAAATGATTGCTTTTTTTCTTACTGCCTGTGGAACTGCCGTTTATAGCCATTATGAAAAGATACTTCTCCAAATACAGTTTAATACAGCAATAATGGTCCAATATTGTGAGAATACTTCTGCTGTGTGAAGGCAGCAATAGAGATGAGCAGCTAAATAATATAAAATGGGAGATGGGGATAAAGTGTGAATCAGACTTTCTATGCATGAATAACATTCAGATACCGCTTTTGTTAAGACCAAAGTGACAGCAATTGATGGGAGACCATCTGGGGATCAGTATCTGCCAAACTACTTGTCCATCAGTAGCTGGTACTCACCCAGCAAGTGTCACATCCAGCTCCAGGCACCAGATAAGCCTTTCCAGGTATGTTGGCTTCATGCTCCCTTATGGAAACAGCTGCATTTCTTGGCTTTCTGCACTTTGCTCTAATTAAATATTTCCAGCCACTTCTATTTCCTGGGGTGCTGGACTGTTGTTGCTTCCATTACAAAGGTTGAAGTACCTGCAAAGAAGCTCTGTTACTAATACGTTATTTCTCTAGAACTCTCAGTTCAAATCCCAGCCAGGTTGTTCAGTCTTTGGGTTCTCAAACTTACCCATAATCTTGTTTTCTTGGGTAGTTTTGTAGGAGCCTCTCTAATAGCATATTCTTATAGCATATCCTTCTACATAGAAGTTGCGATGACTTTTGTCTAATGGGAAGGATCTGATTCAGCCGTGATTTCTATTGCGTGCTGGTTTACTGAGAGCTGTTTGGGATTTGCTCTGTGCCAAGGAAGATGCACATCCCTGAGGGACTGCACGCTGCTCTGTGAAAAGCAGTGTGGAATGTGGCAATACTTGCACAGAGTTCTCTGTTATCAGCAGAGCTGTCAGGTTGGTTTCAGTCTCCTGGTATCTAAATAAGAGCGTTTTTTATCACTGCATTTCATGGTAGTTTAATGGGTAATTAATCTTATGCAAGTTTCCTGAGGTATGGAAAGGGGATTATACGCTGCTAATCTGAACACATTGTTCTTATTATAACCTGATTAGAACTAATTCTTCTGTGGGAAAGCTAGGAGTTGGATGACCAGCTGATGTGGGAACTGTTTCCCTGCTTTGCCAGCTCTTACTGGGTGTTCCAATTAGCTGCATTCATTTTTTAATGGATTGTTTCATCATTTCCACTGGGGAATTCTTAATACTTCAAATATGTAATGTCACGAGGTACTTCTTGGACTCTGTGGCATTCTGATTGCATTTAACCATTGCTAGTTACTTGCATTCAAGTCCTTGCCTCCTTGGTTTATGCTGTTAGTGCTGAAGAAAGATGTTTTTCAAAACATTATTGAAATTGAACAGTTCGGTTTAGTCTTAGGCAGGCTTTGTTATGCTTTAAGTGGTAGAAGGATCAGGAATGGCATTTGATGAAGAAATCCTGCATAACATAAGTCTTCATAATCCAGAATCGAGAAGTTGTGTTTTTGTAGGAAAGCTGGCTGTGTTTTATTCAGGCTTTAATCATTCCTACTGACCTGACAGAATGCTCTCCCAGTAGCAGCTTGGCAACATGTGGGTGATTTTCTGTCTCCAGGGTATTCAGTACTAAGCAGGTAGCTCTGGGTTTGGGGCTTCAGTGCAGGAAGTCGCTGTGCTGTTTTGATGCCCTTTGCAGGCAGCAGATGTGTTTATCCAGGAGAAAAAGGAGCTTGCTTCCTTGTTTGCTTGTATGTCTGACAGCTCCTTGAGTTCCTGGCAGATTGATAACAAGACTTGTGTAATTTGAAAGCATTTTCCCTCAGATCTATTCCCAGTAGTTTCAAGCCGTGCTCGTTATTTGAATTAGCATTTGTCATGTGAAAGTAGTCACGATATATAATCTCAATTAAACAGCAAAGATGATCAAACACATCTCTTCCCACCCCCATCACATCTTTCTGGGTTGGGCTAAACCACTGAAGGGATGTCTAAAATTCAACCAATTCTGACAGCTGCTCTGTGCCAAAAGGCTTAACTTTCAGGATTCCAGAGATTCCTTTATTGTTTTCATTAATGCATGCAACCCCCCGGCCCATTCTCTTGCTAGATCTGCAGGCAGTGAAGAGCTGAACACAGAACTCCTTTTACTATGAAGTCCGTGCAGACAGCGCTAGTGCAGTGTTCTGTCTGTGCATACATTTATTAGGAGGGTCGCATCTCCTTTGGTCTGAAACCCAAATGGATTTCTGTATTTTATAAATGAAAAGCATGCCTTGTAGAAGACCAGATCTTTTGCTTTTCCGTCTCTGAGTGCAGGTAGGAGAGGAGGCTTGGATTGCAGTGAAGTCCACATGTCCTTGCAACTTCACTCTACATTATGAAGTGGCATCGCGAGGTAACATTGTCCTTTCAGGGCTGCAGCCCAGCAACATCACTCAGCAGAGGAGCAAAAGAGCCACGATTCCCTTTGAGAAGAGCATGGATGTCACTCATTTCCCAGGAGCAGGTAGTTAGTGTCAGAAACACGAGCTCTATCTGATTTCCAGGAAAAAAAATGCACTGTTCTGCAAACCTTAAGCATGCTTTTCTGAATTGGATGCCCCCTAATAAAAGGCATAGAGTAACTGTGCAAGAGAGGTGGGGATAACTTGCTTGATAGCTTCACCACGTGTTTCCTTGACTTTATGTTATTAAGAACACTGGATAGTCACTCTATATCCATCTTTTCCATACCACTCATGTTATGAATACTAACTGCCTATTGTCTTACATAAGACAGAGGGAGGGGAAGGAAGGGCAAAGATGTAGGGCTCAAAAAGATCTCATGCAGCAGGAGCATGGGAAGAATGCAGGTCCTTGGTGGGGAGTTCTGTGCCTTGCATCATTTGGAAAGGGTGGGGGGAGGGTGGCTTTATGAATAACACTGCCATTTCTACCATTTGTGTTTTAGCACCTACCGACACCCCTGCAACAGAGGTTGAAGTCTGCATGACCTTCCTCCATTTCTCAGTATCTCACAACATGGCTCCCTTGGGCCGTCTTCTGGTGTATTACGTCAGGGAGAATGGAGAAGGGGTCACAGACAGCCTGCAGTTCTCTGTGAAGCCCACCTTTGAGAATCAGGTATTGGCAGTGCAGCTAACGGAGAGGAGGGGACAGCGGCTCATTGCTCCTGGTTTTCTTCTGCTGAACACAAGCCGAGATGATGAGTTTAATGTTAAATTCCTAGGTTGCAGTGACTCTTTCAGCAAATGAGACCAGACCTGGTGATGTTGTGAACATCAAGGTCAGAGCTGCAAAGTCAAGCTGTGTTTGCATTGCCACTGTGGATAAGAGCGTCTACTTGCTGAAGACAGGTTTTCAGCTGACAGCCAGTCAGGTAAAATGAAGCTGAAGGCACTGCTGTCTTTCTCTCTTAATGCCAGTGTCTGCACTGTGCCTTTAGTGAGCAGCCTCCCTGCTTAAGAAGGGTGCTCTCTTCCCTTGTGCCACGCAGGTTTTCAAGGAGCTGGCAGAGTACGATGTATCCGATGCCTTTGGAGCCCCAAAGGAGGAAGGGCACTTCTGGTGGCCAGGCATGTCCTCACGTCGGCGCCGTAGATCTTCTGTCTTTCCCTGGCACTGGGATGTCACCAAGGATGCTCGCTTCGCCTTTACAGTAGGAAGCATCAGCCTCAATTCTCTGGAGTGCCTTGTTGCTGGATTTTTTATGTTCTTTATGTGGGCTTCGCATACTGACCGCTCCTAGAGATAGACTGGGCTAGAGAAACGTTACGTGTTTAATCTTTTAGGCTCTTTCCATTTTTTATCTGTGCAACTGCTAATAGTAATGATCCCTTGTCTTTCCCTTCCTTTCATCCTTTCTGCGTATTTAGCTGAATTGTTTTTTATATTGTCTTAAAACCCCCAATCTCCCACATATTCTCCATCTCATAATCATAAGCTCAACTCCTTATTTAATACCTTCTACTGCAGGAGCCATTGCTCCTTCTCCACTCCATGATCTGTTGAGGTTTTTGTTCTGATGTGTTTTTTGTTTTGTTTTGTTTTTTTCTCTTGCTGAGAGGCAGAAACTATTGGGAAAAGAGCCACGTGTTTGTAGCTTGTGTGCACACTGCGTGTACCTGATTCATAATAGTTGAGTGTGTGTGCGAGAGAACAAAGCCTGTGGTGCCTTTGGAGTCTGGGAGCTGCTGTCTCTTATGAATAAGTGCATTTAGGGGACAGAACTGGCAGACAGAGTGAATTCTGTGCTCTTCCTGTGAAGCTGTGCGGGCAGTTTCCATTTTGCTTGGCATTTCTGGTGGAGCAGAGCTGGGGATGTCTGACACGAGATGCCTGCTGACTGCAGCAGAACACACTGGAAACTTTGAGGAAGGGTAAAAAGCCGTAATGTAATATTCCAGGGGAAAAATATGTGGAATAATTTTTCACCTGTAGTTACCTGACAGTTAGACACGTTCCCAGTAGTGTTAGAATATTGGTGAAATGCATTTTTCAAGCAAACAAGAGCTTTCTCATAAAAACCTCTGCCTATAAATATTTTTACATTAATGGTCATTTTAATTTTCTATAAAGCCTTGGGAAAATCCTCACATTTCAATTGAACTTTACTCATAAATGTCAGAATAAGGTTGGAGGGATTCTACTCAGAGAAGTTCTTATTGGTACCCACTTGATTCTTTTTTTCTCTTTCTTCTTTATTGCCTTCATTTTTATTACCTAGGAAACCGGCTTGGTTGTAATGACAGATACAGTCAGCTTAAACCACAGGCAGAATGGAGGCATGTACACAGACGAGGCTGTCCCAGCTTTTCAGCCTCACACTGGGACATTGGTGGCTACAATGCGTTCTAAAATGGCACAGAGGTAACTTTCATTTATTTTTTTTCCCCACCCCTCCAAGGAAATGTCTCCATTGAGACCAAGTGGTTGGGAACCAACCTTCAGTGGTCGATGGATCTAATGAAGATCACAGCTGACAGCACTTCATTTTTGTACTGAGCTTAAATTAATCCTGGAAGAAGGCCAAGTAATGTTCTTTGAAAGGACCATTTGAAATTCTTTGATTTGTTTCCTGTGAATTAGTTGCTGCTTGTCAGTGTATGCATGCCAGCCCTGACTTTGCAGAGATGCTCCCTACTCAGGTGGTGGTCAAAATAGAGAACATGAGGGACGTAGAGGACATGAGGAAAAGGCCATGAAGTGCTGCAAGTAATGCTGCAAAGTGAGGATGTGCCTTCCCTTTCCATTTCAAACCAACTGATGGTTTCATTTTAAGTGGGGTGAGTTTTGGAGATTGGTTAAAAATAAAAAGGTAATGAAACATCACGTCCAGAAAACCAGAACAAATCGTGAAAATATTAGAGATCAAGGTAATTGCAAGTGGGAGAAGGAGAGGGGAATGTGAGGTAGTGAGTTGCAGTAATTGATTTTAGTAAGGCCCTGTGATGACATTGTGGGAGGTCGTGTACTGTAGATAT
Organism: Lagopus leucura; assembly: GCF_019238085.1. Classification (NCBI taxonomy): domain Eukaryota; kingdom Metazoa; phylum Chordata; class Aves; order Galliformes; family Phasianidae; genus Lagopus; species Lagopus leucura. The sequence continues at coordinate 722,884 of NW_024962316.1, read as the reverse complement.
TTCCTTTGATTTTGCTTGATGAAAGAATTTGGACTTATACACATTAAAAACTTTTTTTTAGATTATTTGTACCCCCGGACTGTTAAGTGTGTGCACACAATGAGTTGGGAAGGCTCTGTGATTTGTGAGATGAATTATAACCCTTCACTTTGACATTATTCTGTGCTAGATAGAGTTTGGTTTGATCACCTGAGCTGCGTTGGGCTGATAACACCAACTCAACCACCTGATGTCCAAACTGTCTGCTGAAAAGAGTTTATTGCCAAAGGTTTATTTCTTGTTCCAGCAGAGCAGAGAGGAGAAAAAGAACCTTCTTTCCAGAGACATGGATATGGCACTGCCTCAACGTCAGGTACTAATGGGGAATTGCTTTAGTTATACCCAGTGGGTTCTGTCCTATTCAAGCAGCATTCTTCAAAGCATGCTGGAGCTACAGCGTTGTTTTGATTTTCGTTGTTTTTCATCATTAGTGCTTTAATCAGTAATCTTTCTTCATAACAGTAATCCAGAAATGTCTCCTTCACTGTTGCAAGTGCTGGCGTTGTTTTCCACGTCTGTTCTAGCATCAGTTGCAGTGCTGTAGTGATAAAATGGTCTCAGAGTGATGTGCACATGGAGGTGGAGGCAGAAAGATGCTTCTGTGAGTGCTGCTCATGCACCACTGGGTGTTCTGTACTGACTGCTTCCCAAATTGCACTGAGTCCCTGCTTTCTCTTTCATCTCCCTCTAATCTTAATTTATTACCTGACAAATCTTGGTTTCCACAACTGGAATTAAAATGAATGGCAGATAATGATCTTTACTAGAAACAACACATCTAGGATCATTTGAAGCAGTCGTTGAAAAACTTCTACAGGTTTGCAAGTAAACTTCACTCTCAGTAAGTGTTTATAAATTAAATTTGACAAGAACTTGCAGCAAGTGTATTCAAATCTGCTCAATTGAGCATGAAATATGCTTTGTAGAAATACACAAAGAATTCCAGAAGTGCCTCTTTGGGCCTCAGCAAGCTGGGGCAGTTAATTATGAGTAGGAGAGCGTAGGAATAAAAAGTTACTTCATTTCACTAGAAGCAACTGAGCAGAGCATCGCTTGCTTTCCCCTCCTTTGAGCAGGAAGACTTTATTTTTTTTTTCCTTCTACCATTTATAATTGTAATATGAAAAAAAAAAATCCCCCAAAAACAAAGCCTCACATCGACTTCCCAAACCAATTCTAACAATCCTTAGAGCCTGGCTGGAGGGTCGAATGGCTGGAAATGTGTGTGTGCTTTGGCCCCCCGCCCAGAAGAGTAAGTGCCCTCATGTGTGAAAATAATGTTAATGCTGGTTGTGGGCTGAAATCCCAGTGGAAGGAACATCAGCTGCAACAAATTGTCCGGTTAAACAGGCTGGAGTGCTGCCAGCCCTGGAGGTAGGACACCCTTCTGCTTATTCTGCAAGGCTGAAGTTTGTTACAAGTGCTGACTACTGAGCTCCAGTTAGTGACAACCTAAATGTTGAGGAAATTACACTTTTTTCTATTATAGTATCCGTCCACAGAGCAGTGTGTGATACGCTGCCTGTTCACTGAGTTATAACAGCAGCTTAGGCTGACTGAAAATTACAAAGAGTCGCTTTGGGTGGTGGAAGTCGAGATGCCTCACTGGTGCCTGACGTTTGAATGGACTTCTGAGCTAAAAAGCAGCAAAGGCACAACTCTTCAGTTTGTTCTGGATGTGGCTTAGCAGGTATTGCAGCACTGAAGAGCAGTGTGTTATGCTGTAAAGTTTATTCTGAAGAACCTGCTTTCTTGCTTTCTGTGCCAACTAAGATGGATGTTGCTCCAAAAGATGAAGCTAGCAGCAAGTGTATCAAGCTCAGAGAAATAAACAACGGCTTGAGAGAAAACAACCTTAGGGTGTACTCATAACTGCACCAATCATCCTGCCAGCTGAGCCATGAAATAGCTTTTGTTCTTGCTTTAGATGAAATGTTTTCTGTTCCAGGCAATGACAGACCTCCTTTGCAGGAGGGAAATCGCGATGTCTGCAAAACAAAATTGAATTTCTATTATTATGAAGCGTGGAGGAATACAGCAGTTTGTGATACCCTATGGATGCACAGCAGGGCTGAATAGTCAGAATATAAATCTTCGGTAATTGGTATCAAAGCTCTCTTGAAGAAAATGACACTCTTGGAAATTCTGTCAGTCAGGGATTCTAAAAGGCAACCAACAAAATACTCCCGATCAAAACATGCCCTCATGCACAGGCCATTGCTGAACCTCAGGTGTGGGAAAGTTCTTCTTTAGCCTTATGTTCAAGTGCAGTCTTTAATGTGGCAGCATATAGAAGAACAGTGGATTCCCACAAAAACTGCTTTTATTTCATCATATCAAATATAATATATACAAATATATACAAAATAATATAACTTATTCTTGGAGTGTTTTTAGCTAGGATTCTGTTGTGGGGTTTTTTTCAGTGCGTTTCCCTGTAAGGAAAGTGTCCCTCTAGTGAGGGTACAAATTCTTCTACAGCTTTTAATCCAGTAAGCGTCTGTGTTACTGTGCTCTGCAGAAGCCACTGCATGCTGTTCTCCTTATAAATGCTCATAGTTATCCAAAATCTTGCCAGTTAGCAGGAAGAAATTGAGCCCTTTATAAGCTGCTGCTCAAAGCAGGTACTGATGTGAAGCTGTGTGCTTGGATATGGAGGGAAATACCCAAAATGTTTCGCTCTGTGTGCTTTAGCATCATTCTAATGCACTTCATTAAGCTGATTAACCCATTTTCTTCCCTGTTCTCTTTGGCAGTAATACATCAGGAGAAGCAGAGCTGCACGTGGAAGTGCCAGACTCCATCACTACATGGATAACCGAAGCTGTGGGCCTTTCTGAGGAGGAGGGGTTGGGCATTGCCAATCAAACGGAGCTGAAGACCTTTAAGCCTTTCTTCATCGATTTCACGTTGCCATACCACGTCATCCGAGGAGAACAGACCAAAATCCCATTGACTGTCTACAATTACTTATCTGTCTGCGTAGAGGTAACGGTCCTCTTCGTTCCTGTTGCTAAGTCAGTAAATTGTGGGTTATGGTCAACCATCTCTGAGCTGTAGACAGTGTGTAAGGATAACAGAATGATAAGCTCAGAATGAGTGCTTTGAAGATAGAAGTACTGCTGCTTCAGTGCTAATAAAATCACTGCTTTATTTACTTCTACCTTGAAACAACTGCGGTGGTTTTGTGATGCTTCAGAAATCCAAATATTGAAAAATGTAGGGAAGAGGATGAGAAAAATCACTCTGAGCCATTGCATTTCCTTCACAGTCAGAAAGCTGCTGACTGGAAGTAGTTTGCTTCGAAAGAACCTCTTTCAAGAAGCACTCCCTCCAGAGGTGTTTTCTGCAGTGCTTTTTCTGCTTGGTTCTCGTGGAATCATTCTGAACTGCGGGTGAAGTTTCACAGATGAAATCCACCATAAATGACCCTCGTAAATTTTTGCAGGTACACGTGAAGATTTCTGTTCCGAAAGGCATAAAGTTTGTTGGGCATCCTGGGAAGCACCATCTGACAAGAAAGAAGTGCGTTGCCCCCGGGGAAGCTAAACCCACCTCTGTTGTTTTGTCCTTCAGCGAGCTTGGACTGAGCAACATCACTGGTAGTACAGAGATAAAAAACAGCTTGTTCCTTCAAGGAGTTTCACAAATGTTTCTTCTTCTTTCAGAAGAAATGTTTTCTTCCTCCAGTGCCCCAAAGTAGAGCTGCTATTTCATTGCTGCCAGCTTAGCTTTCTAGTCGTGTTTGTTTCTTACAAACTGATCTGTAACTGCAATGTGCTGTAGGGTCCATACGAGCAAAATTCAGCAGATTCCCTGGTTAATTTTCCTGTTGTGTGGTATCTCACTGTGTATAGTTGTGATCTGTTACATCTTCCTGAAAAGATTGGAGTAAATTTTTAAACAAGAGAATAACAACAAATTCTGTACATCTTCCAAGAAAATAATTGTCAATAGCAAAAACTGTGCAGCTCAGGGAACGAGGGAGGAGTTCCTGTATTCCCTGCGACTGTTAAAATATTGCCCAATTCTGGATGTGACCATCCAGGCATTTAAGTAATAAAATGACATAAAAGGTGTAATTAAAAGCATTTGATGAGTTGTTAGTCAACTGCATCTAATTAGTTTAGATAAACGCTTTGAATTCCTGTGGATCAGGGAATCTGTCTTGAAATCTCTGCTGCTTTTCCCTTCTGTTTCTTAGCAAAAGCTTTTGCATATGGTGGAACTAATTGCTGTCAGAATGGGATGCAGACCTTAAAGAATGGCAAGCACTCAGAGGACAATTATGTGGACAAAAGGACCCCAGTTGGAGTGGATTATGTTCGCAGTAGTGTTGTTATTGAGGTAGGAAAAATACATGTTTGTAATAACTCAGGAAAAAAAAAAAACAACCCACAATGTGTGTTTGGGCAAATCGTGAAAGTGTTTAGGTGATGTATGTGAATAGATCTGTGAGAACCATCGGATTTATGGCATGCTTATATGATTGGGAATCATCAATCTTTGTGATACAAGAGGGACCCCTTTGGTTCTGAGTTCGTGCTGATGAATTTCCATTACTGCTTGAATATAAAAGGATAGAAATTGTACTGGGTTTGATTGCTCTGTTAGTCTGAGAAATGTGCTGTGAGGTTCACTGGTGGAGGTTGTGTATCTGTAGCTAGCAGCACGTGGTGTGTTACTTTTTCTCTACAGGATGTAAAACACTGTACAGCGTCAGAATATTGTTTGTGTTTTCTAAGTAAAGCTGAATAGCTGTCACTGCTAACCCGAGCTCTGTAATGTTACATATGGATTTCTGTCTTTATGTAGCCAGAGGGGCTGTCAAGAGAGTACACCTACAGTGTGTTCTTCTGCCCAAATGGTAAGCTTGTGATTTAAATGAGGTAATACCAAGTGCGTTTGATTGAGTTGTAAATAGGAAGATGTGGCTTCATCCCGTGGGAGCGGGGAGGGGAATCTTTATTTCTGTGTCTGATTTATGAGTTGTGTTGTGTAGAAGGAGCTTTTTGAATGGAGCCCTTCTTACCTGGCTGGCTAATTACGAATTTGCTCTAACTGCCCAAGTAACTTCTGGAAATGGCAATTAAATTCCTTTACTTCGTGAAACAGTTTGAGTATTCAGCACTGTGGACAGAAGCTGTGGCTGTAGTCTATTTTCAGTTGATGTTTCAAAGTCCAGCTCTGGAATCAGTGCGTTCTTTCTACTGGAGATTTGGATAGCTCAAACAGAGCTCCTCTGGCTAACAGAGATGCTTTTGACTGCTTGATTAGAACTGAAAAATCTCTTGAGTGCTTCACGAGGGGTCCACCAGAGCAGTTGCAATTGAAGGATCTTCTATATTGGAAAGGAGTAGAGGATGGGAAGGAACATCAACATACGTTTTTATAGTTTTGAGAGAAGTGGGGGGAGAAGGAATGCATACTTGGGATAGGTTTGTTTGCTTAAATTTTAGCAGTTAGCTGTGGATTAAATTGATGGAATTTTTTGTTTTAAGTATGGAAGGTGAACTCTAATGCATAAACATCCCGTTTTTTTTCTGACTAGAGAAAATTCACATTTCTACACCTAACAAATATGAGTACCAGTACATGCAGAAGCCTGCCCAGATGACACATTTCGACATCGCAGTGAAGGCACACAACGATGCTCACGTGGCACTGTCCTCTGGTCCCCATGACATGGCAGAGATGACAGAAATTGTTATTGGTGGGCACCAAAATACTAAAACGTGGATTTCCATCAGCAAAATGGGTGAGCCGGTGGTCAGCAGAGACACAGCTGGTATCCTGTCCTGGGATGAATTCCGCAGCTTCTGGATCAGCTGGAAAAATGGAATTATTCAGGTACTGAATTCCTCTGTGTAACGGTCTGTGGGGTCCCTTGCTTCTTTAAGCGGATTTGGAGCATACATGTGGCAGAGTTTCATTAGTTATGTTGCTGCCTTCTTCCTTTTTCTGTGTTAAGTCTCTCTCAGGCTGTTTGGACCTGAACACGTTTGCTTACCACATTATGCCCTCAGGAGCTTTTGTCTTCAGTGTTCTCAGTGCTAAATCTGCTTGGAGGTCAAGTCTATGTACTTCTCATTAAGCTTTCCTGTATTCTTTTTTTTTGTGAGTGGGAAAGAGAAAGATACTGGTCCGCTTACAGTATTCTCTGCTGCACACATAGGTTACTGCATCCAAGGACAGATAACAGGCTGATTTCACGTGCATGGGTTGTTGGAACTGCATGACTTCTTGTTCCTTTCAGGTTGGCCATGGTACTCGGGTGCTAAATGAATCTATTATTGTGGAGTGGACAGTCCCCAAGCAGTTCGAGGTGAAGTACATTGGCTTTTCCACAGGCTGGGGGTCAATAGGAGAGTTTAAAATTTGGAGGAAAGAAGAGACTGATGAAAATCACAATGAAGCATTTACTCTTGGAGTTCCCCACAACATAATTCCAGGATCAGAAAGAGCTACAGCTTCAATAATAGGTATCAATTGTGAGGAGGTATCCTTGGGTATTAATTATCAAATACAAGGAGATACTTCCATCTGTTACTTGCTTCTGACCAATATTTGAGTAATATGGACAGGATAAAGTAGTCTTAGGCAGTTTATAAAGATAAATGCTGCTTTAATTATCAATCACTTGATTGAACTGTGTTTGAGATGATGGCAGTTAAAGCAGATACTCTCTAAGGACTTTGCAGATGACTTGTCTGCTGTAATTCATAGTATTCATTTCATTGTCATAATCACATATTGTACTAACTGCATTCTAAACTAGTCAATTAGTCACAGATAATCAAGCTCTGACATTTCTTCTTTATTCCAGCAAAAGCTTGAAGAGATAAGGCTGAACATTTGAAGGACTTCCCTTTTATTCTACAATTTAGCTGACTGTGTAGCCAGTAGAAATTGGTGTAGTGTTTTAATTCTGCTTAATCATGTGACATAAAAAGAAGCGGAGCATGATTCCTTGGTTTTGAACCTATCTCCTCTTCTTTAACCAGGAGATGTGATGGGTCCTACATTAAACAACTTGGACAATCTTCTGCGATTACCATTCGGCTGTGGAGAGCAGAACATGATCCACTTTGCTCCTAATGTTTTTGTCCTGAAATATCTGCAGAAAACCAAGCAACTCAGTCAAGAGGTGGAAAGTGAAGCTACTGATTACCTTGTTCAAGGTAAACCGTTAAATTTACAGTTTGCAGAAGGAGAAAAGGCTTGTAAGTCAGAAAGGAGTTTTGCTCTTACTAATGGAGGGCGTCTCAAGTGATGAGGAGTCATCATTTTTTGCAGGACAGTCTCTCGGGTTAATAGATTTTGATGGCCAGATGTTTTCCCCTGATACATAGCTGCCTTTCCCTCCGGTTACTCCTCATTTATACACTTGTTTGTGGGTTTTCTGCTTTTTAGCACGTGTATATTTGGGTAACTTGTTTCTGTGTTTACAAATTTCAGAAAGTGACAGAAATCTAAATGTAGTCAATGTACATATTTAGTTCTTTTTGTCGTCTTCCTGAATTGTCTTTCTAGCCCTTTAATCACAACATCAGAGCTCTTCTCTGAACTTTGCCAGTTTATCAGTGTCTCCTTGGTAACAATGTGCACAGTTTAAGTTTGCATGCAGAGCAGTTATCCTAGAGGCATGTGATGAAGGTGCTTTTCTGTCCTTGTTGGTGGCCTGTCCTTTCTCTCTAAGCAGCTCATAGCAATCTGTCTTTTTATGACTGTTTTTCTCAGTGTTTGTTTGGGAAGAGTCACTTGCAAATTCATTTGTAACTAAATGCAATTCTCAGGTGCAATAAGAACTTGGAGATGATTAATGAAAACAGGAATGACCCAAGGAGGCAGCTATCTCATGTGTGAGTCAGATAATAGCCATGTCATGAAATCAGAGGTGACAGGGTTAGGCAGTTCTCCTATGAAAATATAAACATAAAATGTAATCTGTAATTTATTTATTGTTTTCAGCAGCAAAAGACTGGTGCTGCTTCCTCCAGCTGTTTTGTTTGTGATGTGTTGTGTTTGCTGATAGTAGTAACACATAGGGAATTTTTTTAATAGTCATTTTTTCCTTTTCATTATCATTTGGTTCTGTTTCTTTTCATGAATCTGCAAACTTTCCAGGTTTTTGGCTCCAAGCTCCGCCTGTTAATCAGCCCTTACAGAAAAAGTCCTTAAGAGATTTAAACCCCTGTGCTTATTGGAGCCCTGTCAAGTCCAAAGTTGAGATGAGTCTCTTTGCTCACTCTGGAGGTCTTTTGTGACTTACTAAAGCCAGAATTTATTTTTTAATATGCAGTGTTTCAGAAACTTGAAGTTCTACTGTTGATGGATCTCTTGCTTAGCAAGAGATTAAGAGCTGGAGAAATAATGGTTCATTCATTTGTGTCCCAGAGATGCCTGTAGTCTTGTAGTAGATGTTTGCCTGCACAGATTCCTGAATGCGCTGCTCTGTCAAACGCAGCAGAACAAGAAGTTGCCTCGGGCAGCAGAATCCCTTGCAGTAGTGCCAGATGGTCCGAATCTTCATTCACTTTAAATGCTTGCTTTGCTCCGTGTGAGGATTTTGGACTCCCACAATTCTTTCTCAACTTGCAGGCTACCAGCGCCAGCTGACCTACAAGAGGCAGGATGGCTCATACAGCGCGTTTGGCGAGAGGGATTCCTCGGGGAGCATGTGGTGAGCTGCTATTTAAATGGGGTTAGGAAACTCAGTGTTTGCTAAATGGGAAAACACACCATTGGCAAAGAAAAAAAGAGTCGTTTTCCAGCTTCCATCGTGGTGTCACATAGTGTGGAACAGAAATAATGCTCCGTGACTGTAGGCTTACTGTTGAAGTGCTGCTGGATGCTCGTACTACATGAGTAGGTGTGCTGTAATTGCTTCAGGACTCACTGGAAGTTCAGATGGTCTCATCTGCCACTGTCTGTGCTTTAGGTGCTCGTGTTTGCTCTACAGGAATTGGAGTAGCAATACCTGAGGCACTTCAAGCACCTAATTCCATTAGGAAAAACGGGGCTTCACCTGAAGCACATACAGAAAGCTTGCTGTCTCTGGAAGCAGTGGAGATTTCTGCCAGTGTAGAAAACAAACAGAGCAATCTTTAAGTGCTTTGTATCCCCTTGCATGTGAGATGGAATGGTATAAATTTGTGCCCTGAGAGTGGGAAGTACAGGGTCCTCCAAAGTGGAATGAAATGAGAACCAGAGATCGTGAACCTGGGGAATAAGCTCATCTCACTGATGCCCTCCTTAAGGAACCATGGCCCTCCTTAAGGCAGTGCTTCACATCTTGTAGATTCCGTTCGTTAGTTTATGCTGCCTTTTGGCTTCTCCATCTACTCTCATTTTGCTTTAAACTGATTCTCTCTGTGAACTCATCAGAGGGGAAATACTACTTCTATGGGGCTGTTGCCTCGCTGTTTTTAAGATAGTGAACTTTTATCTCAGATCTGGCATCTCCCATTCCCCCGATGTAAAACACAGCGACACAGAATTACTTAACACTCAAAAAATCCTTTGCCAGGCAGCATGTCTTCTACCCTCCCATTCCTCAGGGCCCTATAAAACGAATGATTCAATCTCCCAAAGCTGGCCAGAGTTTGTTCTAGTTGCGTGTCAGAGGTTTAGAATTCCAAAAACACTTCTATTGCCTTCTGAAGTCTTGATTCTGTATGAAGTCTAGCAGAGCCTTACATTTCAATAGTGGCTCTGGATTTTTTTCTTTTCTTTTTTTTTTTTTTTTTTTTTTCCAAATTAAGACAGCAACAAAATTGGAAAACTTATTCTTCTTTCTCCTTTGTAAATATCTGTAAAGGCAGCAGCTTTTAACTTCAAGGTTTTAATAACTTGAAGGTAATTGAAGCATCTAAAAAGGGGAATTGAATTTCAGTGTCACAACTAAAACAGGCGTATCTTCCTGTCATGCTTTTCAGTGTAATTTGTTGACCTTTAACCCTGCTCTTGTTCAGTGCATAGAGCAGTTTTGGAGCCTTCATATGCCATACTTTTTTAAACAATGCTGAGCTTTTTCCCCACAAGATTTTCATAATTTGTGCTTTTGCTGTTGTTTTCCCTTTATTTGTACACGACTCTGAGGTAGTTTGGTCACTGAGGATGGGGGTTTGTATTTACAGGCTGACAGCATTTGTCCTCAAGTCCTTTGCACAGTCCAGGGGCTTTATTTTCATTGACCCAAAAGAACTCACAGCTGCAAAGGAGTGGATCATTCAGCATCAGAAGGAAGACGGCTCTTTTCCTGCTATGGGCAGGATTCTGAATAAGGACATTCAGGTAAAGACTGAAAAATAACAGTAGGTGCATTTTTAAAGATACTCCCAAAGCAGCAGTGGATGAAGTTTCCTTATGCCTGATATGAATAGTGGTCTCAAATGGCAAAGGTAACTTAGGAAGAACCAGGAGTTTCAGTGTGCTCCCAGGTTATTGCTTGGGAAGGAAGCTACAGCAGTGGGTTGGGTTCCTGACTTCCATACTTAGTGCCTATTCAGCATCCTTTCCTCCAGTTTTTTTGTCTCAGTGACTTTGTCTTCTCTTCCCCCCAGGGTGGAATCCATGGTAAGATCTCCCTGACAGCTTACGTGGTTGCATCTCTTTTGGAAACAGGTGTAACTTCTGAGGTAACAGAAACTGAGAGCAGCTCTTGTTCTGCATGTCCTAAAAATCCTCACTCTTGCCTTTAGCTTGATTTTGTTGTTGCTATTTTTGAGGTTCCCTACTCGTTAGAATGATTGCACTCATGTAACTGAGGCTGTTTGAAAGCCTTGAGTGGGGGAAAAATAAAAAAATAAAAGTTCTGAAGTGCTCACAGTAATTTTCTGCCTCCCTGACAGCTCTGTCCCCCTCTGAGAAGTGATGTGATGCTCTCCCGGGGCTGCTGTGCATAGGACAGCCCCAGCACTTTTATTTGCTGGAAGTGCAGTTTCTGTAGGGCTAATGGCTTTCCTAGAGGAGATTTGCAAGTGTTGCTAATGATCTTAGCTAGGAAATGAGGAGGGGAAGGTTAGTGCCACAGGGAAATCAAAGGAAACCAAATTACATCAAGTCCAATTAAATTGTTTCTATAAATTATCAGAGCTACGTTCCTGCATGGTGAGGTCATTGAGGGAGTTAATAAAACATGTTTGTTGGCTGCAGGGACCCCTGGGAACCTTGGCCTTTATTATCCTCTGGCGCCTGCTAGACGCACCAGAGTGTCAGGAACGCCATCAGACGTACAGCAAAGAGCTCGTGCTGCTCTGTTCATCCACTGCCCTGCAGCAACATGACATCTATTTTCAGCTTTAAGGAGAATAAATTCATCTCAGGATGGGCGTAGATGATTTGTGCTATGCTATTTGCTCCTGTTGTTCAGTGTGTGATGTGTGGCTTTTCTTAAGGAAAGTGTTGGTGTCATTCTACAAGCTGTGTTTCCTACTTGTTTCTTCATGGGTGCAAAGTCCTGAGAAAAGCAGTGATTCCAACTCTGTCCACTGATGGGAAGGAGTGAATGAATTCCTTTTTCTGCTTTATTTTTGCATGCAGACCCTGCTTTACCTGTTATGCTGTTCATATATTAACCCCTGATAGTCCATGAGTTTTCTCACTTATTCCTTTCCAACTCTTCTCCATCGCACTGCAGGGGTGTCAGCAAGTCACTGTGTTGTGCTTAGCTGCCTGTTGGGGTTAACAGGGATAGAGAGGTTGGTAACGTGTGGGCTCTTTCCCCTAATTACAGGAAGAGAGATCTGCTGTTGACAAAGCAAAACACTTCTTAGAGGCCAACTTGCACTCAGCAGAAGACCCTTACACCACTGCCTTGACTGCATATGCCCTGACACTGCTGCACAGTCCTTCTGCTGCTGTGGTGCTGAGGAAGATGAACAGCATGGCAATCACACAAGGTACTGAGCACCTGGGGCCAGCGTGGCAAGTTCTTAACTTGGCAACTCCATTGCAGGAATAAACAAACGGGCCTTGCAACTCAAATGGTGTGTTTGAGCTGCTGGAGAGAATAGAGCCTGTGAGATGAAGGTCCTCTTCACAGCACAGTTTGACACTGTAAGGAAAGAGTTCTCTGCATTCATTTTGGGTGAGGGCTGAGCGCCTTAATTTCTGTGCCTGCAACCGATGCTGAAGGAAGGCAAATGCACTGGAAGCTCTGCAGTAGTTTTCTGGTCAGTATGTCAGAGCCTGTCTAATAACACATCGTGCCTCCTCATGGTGTATTTTGATGTAATATTCAAAAATGATCTCATTTATCACACTGAGCCATCAAGGAACAGGAGGCTGCAGCCTCCTGCTGAGGGAATGCTCCCCTAACTGGAGAGGCAGTGCAGTTCAGGGCATCGATCTGCTGAGTTGGGTGCAATAGTAATGTTTGATTCTTCCCACGCGCGGAGTCTGAGCTGCAGTCCTGCTGTAATATCATACGTATTCCTCTGTCCTGTCCTTCTAGATGGCTTTACACACTGGAGCTTGACAGGAAGTCTTGTAGCTGATGAAGATACCTTCATGGGCTTTAATGATGGACTCTCACAATCAGGTACCTGTATGGCAAAAGCAAAAATAAGGGAATGTGATGCAGCAGGAGGCCACTGATGGCAGTTTACATAACACACTTCAGATCTTCCCACATCTCTATACCCTCCCAAAATCTATTAGCGTTTCTGGAGACATGATAGTTTTGGTCCCCAAAGAACTCGTTTAACAAGATGTTCTGAAGATGTCAGTCAGTCTGTTGTTTATCTTCGTATTTTCAGATTGACACAAGGGTTGTGTACTCAGCTTTTATTGGCAGTCACTGTCATTTCAGTACTGATTTCCCAGACTTCAACTGCTGACCAACTTGATTCTCTTTCCAAGATGGTAGTTTGATTTATTTCCCCTTCTCCCCCACCTCTCTTTCAGTAGTTTCTGCGGAAGTGGAAATGACATCTTATGCCCTTCTGACATACACACTCCTAGGAGATGTGGCTTCTGCACTCCCTGTGGTAAAATGGCTCTCACAGCAGAGGAATGCACTTGGAGGATTCTCTTCTACTCAGGTGGGCTGCCTTAGGCAAAGGTAACTTTGGTGATGCATAATTAATTGCAGGAATTAATTGATTCAGGTATGGTTAATGTAGAATTTCTGTCTAGAGTCTAGAAACTGTGTCCTGTTAAGAAGAAAAGCTTTCTGTTGCTCTTGACTATTTCTTTCTAGAATAAGTAGTTTGAAAGGAACCCAGACTTTGTCTTTACAGATGCCTTTGATAATAAAAGTGAACAAAAGCTGAGATTTCTTTTGCACTATGAATCAATAAGGAAGACTCTGCTACCAAAAGCTGATGACAGTACAGCGCAGTCTTTGTTTGTAAGCTTAGTATGTGCCTTATTCTTCACTATTCTCACCTCTCCCTCTTCTGATCCCTAGGACACGTGTGTAGCCCTGCAGGCTCTGGCTGAGTATGCAATCCTTTCTTATGTTGGAGGAGTCAACCTTACCATTTCCTTGGCTTCGACTAATTTAGACTACCAGGAGACATTTGAGCTTAATAAAATGAATAAAAAAGTCCTCCAGACTGCAGTGGTGAGTGGTTTTGTGTTGATGTGATCTACCTGAACTGCAATCTGAATGACAAATCAGCAAAGTGCAGTAATGGTAACAGTAATTTTTTAAAAAGTGAATTGAACACTGAAATGTGGGATTTCCTGGGATTTCCTGGTTCGTTTTGATGTGAAGGAGGCAGCGATCAAAGGCGTTTTTAACCATAACTACTGACTGATGTTTGTTTTTTGCTGCTACTTGTTTCTACCCTTGTTAAGTGCCGGTGACTGAAGAGAATAAGCTGTGGTCACCACAGCTGTTTGGGGTCCTTTAAAACTGCAAAGATTTTTCACACAATCAAGCTAAATTGATATTCACTTGTATTCTGAATGCTACGTCTTGTCTGAGTCTTAACTATGGGTTCTCCACAGATCCCCAGTATTCCCACGGGGCTGTTTGTGAGTGCCAAAGGTGAAGGCTGCTGTCTGATGCAGGTAAAGTTGCCTCGGGGTATCTGAGCAGTGATGGCTAAGCTGACAGGCTGTTTGCTGTATTTTTAATCCCAGATTGCTGCAAGGAAGGAATTGCACTTTGAGTTTCTAAGTAGATATATCACGTGGTTCTGCTTTAATCCCTAGAAGCAAATGTGATTGTACCATGGTGCGTTTGCTTTAGTACAGCTTTACCTACATCTAACTGAGTTTTAAAGCTTCTCTTGCTTCTGTGCATGCCAATATCTTTCTCTGAAGATTTGTACTATTTATGCTGGTCTTTGGAGAATGTTTGCAGATGCTACAAAACATGGGAGTGTAATTAACTACCTTTTTCTTTCCCCTTTCTACTACAGATTGATGTCACATACAACGTGCCAGATCCTATTGCCAAACCAGCATTCCAGCTCCTGGTTAACCTGAAGGAGCCAAAGTCAGAGCAGCATCTCCAAGCTCCAGTTCTGCTGCGCTCTCTCTCTCCAGATGAGAATCGCTCTGAAACCTTTCACAGAGAGAGAGCAGTGGTGGATGATGATGACCCGGCTGCAGATCGGGACCATCAGGAGTACAAAGTGATTCTGGAGACGTGCACGAGGTAGGAAATGTCAGTCTCCATCCCACCCTGCTTGTTTCTCAGAGGCAGCCCAGTGTTTGGATTAGCACATCGATTGGTCCTTCCATTGCAGGCTTTTCCACTGGTGAGAACTCTCTGCTGTCTAAAACTGTAAGGCAGTTGCACTGATATGTTTGTCAGTACAGGAAAAATGCTTCTTCGTTGTTTTGACACAATTTTTTTAGCTTCCAAATGTTTGCTGAGTGTTTTGGTGCATTAACAGTTCCACTTTCTCAGCCCGTTTTGCCCTCTGCCTGAGCACTGCAGCTGGTACTGGGGAGGTAGGCTTACAGTTTTGTCAATCCCTTAAAGATCCTTGTAACTAAGGAGGCTGCCCTGCATCAACACAACCTTTCTGTTGTTATTTCTGAAATTTCTGCCCTGGGAATTGCTGGAGCAAAGACAGAAATTGGAGAGGAAGCACAGTCCAAGGAGATTGATTGCTGGAAAGAAAACAAAAGCAAATGAAATCTTCTATTTCCTCCTTTTCTTCCTGTAATGATGCTCTTTTCATTCCTTTGTCTTAGGCAATGTGAATAGAGAATTGCATCAATGGATGATGGTGGAAATATTTAGAGCTAGGGGTGTTACTCAGAATGTGATTGTTTTAAAGAGTTTCCAGGTGAAGTCCTAGGGATGCTTTCCTGTAAGGAACAGGAGAAAAAACAAAACAAAAACAGAATGGGAAGGAGAGGGGTTGTGATTACAGGTGAAGGGATACTGTAGGATATTTTAGGGAGATGCCTGGAGTTAAGACCAGGAGAAAGGCTTAATGACTCCAGGAGACTCGTAGCCCTGAATTGGAGGCCCCTGGATCTGTCTGCAGATCATCCAGTGCCATTGTGGATGTACAAGCTTGAAATCCTTTGAAGAAAAGACCCTTTGTATTTCTTTCTCTGAAGCTTGTTTCAGTTGTGCTCCATCATGAGTTGTCCATGTAGTGTTTGTTACCTTGGATCCTGAGTTTATTTCCACTCTCTCTCTCTTTTTGCTCATGTGGGAAGATGGCTGCATTCGGGATCCTCTAACATGGCTGTGCTGGAAGTGCCATTGTTTTCAGGGTTTCGTGCAGACATCGAGAGCCTCGAACAGGTAAGGTGTAATGAGAATGCAAGGCACAGTGCTGAGCTGGGACCTGGCTCTCTAGTTGGTAGGGATTCCCTTTGGAGAGCAATAGGAAGTAAATGCTGTTGTCTGTTAGAGCACTGGCTGAAAATATGTGATTAAAATTGGGAGCAGGAGATCTCACTTGTCAAAAAATATTTATCTGATATGAGTGAACAGAAGCTCTGAGCAAGAGTAACAAATGTACTGAGCGTAGCCAAATGAAGGTTTATTACTGAGCGCAGCACACAGTAATTAAATGAGACCCATTTGGAAATGGTGAAGTGAAAATGTGCTCTAACAGGAGCTGTTTATGGCTTCTTAGTGGGCTGTGTTATCTCCAACATCTGGATTCCATTTCTTTGGAGGCTCTGTGTCTTGGAATTTTTTGCCTTTTTTTTCTTCCCTTCTGGGAGAACATCATGTTTATTGCAATCCAAACTGAGGTGGACAGAATGTGCCTCTTACCCAGCCAGCCCTCTAGGGGAGACGAACTGTAGTCTTCAGCTTTGCTTTATATTCATTGAGGCATTATGGCACATTCGCTTGTTTTGTATGCTGCAAATTTTTTGAAGACTAATTGATCTTAAGGGGTGAGTAGCTGGAGAGGTACAGAGAGAAACTAAACTGTATCTTTGAGAACTGACAAGGAGCTAAAAACTACTTTTTTGAAGGAAGAAGTCTTTGTAACAGCCTTATCCTCATTACGTGAGAGGAGATGGGAATGATAGTGAAGACCAGGCAGCTTATTTTGATGCCCCAGTTCAGAGGAAGAGTGCACCCTGCATTGTTCTCTAGAATTTCCCTTGATTTGACTGAGTTGTAATAAACACCACTGCATTTTCTTGGAGAAAATGAGACCAACGTATTTCTCTCCAGGGCTGCTCTGCTATTGCAGAAGAGTTACTTCCTTGCAGCTGAATGAGCTTCCCAGCACATTAACCATGAACAGGCTTTCTCTAGCACTAAGCACAATTGATTGTGCTGGCTTGTCTGAGCCTCATGTTCTCCCTTTACGGGCAGAGAAACAGGAGTCCCTGTGTAACACCATCTACCAGGTTCTCAGGTAGCAGGTGGTTTGGTTTTGCACTCGGGCTTCTATTGCACAGTCTATTTCCCTAAGCAGAAGTGAGTTTCTTCCTTTGGGCAGTAGGAAAATTTACCTAATTGGGAGCAATGTTGCATCTTCAATGGGGAACGTTCCCTTTGAAAAGCTGTTGTGCATCCTTCTCACTGCAGACATCCTTTGCATCTGAAAGGCAGGGGCAAATCTGGAGTAATGTATATAAGGAATGAAGGTACAACCCCTGCCATTTACTTATGCCTGGCAGATGTGTATCCCTGTCATGCTTCCATGAGGCTGTGGTACCAGTTTTGTACTTCGGACGCACCTTCAGCAGCAGCAGGCCCAGTCATTCCCATTGCTGCATTTTTTCTTTGTTACTGCAGCCGTTCCCTTTGCTCCTAGTGAGGAGGGCTGGGGCTGTAAATCACATTTCCTTGTTTGTTGTTTGCCCTCACAAGGGAGCAGTGTTCGCAGAGCGGGCCCACGTGCAGCTCCAGGGCACTGATGGTTAATGAATGCTCTGTTGCACATCGATGGCAGCCCCCCTGGCTGTGCAGCCACAAATCCTTCTAATAATGCTGGGTGTCGACAAGGTCAGGAGGTCACCACGGGCTGGTATATATCAGCCTTCACCAGAAAAATGCAACTTTAGCTGAGCTGCACATTTCCCGATGGCGCCAGCCCCTCCGAGCCCTCATAAAGCCCCGTCTGCAGCCATCTACTGCTGAGCACCAGCGGCCACCGCCAGGCCCTGCCATTGTGAGGACAAATTAAATTGGGCCTTTCCATACTGTGTGGGACTGAAACACGTGTTCCTGTGCTTGTTACGGTAATAGCAGGAAGCTGTGCGCAGGGTTTTACAGCTAGAAGCACTGTGCTGAAGAAATCCACGGCTGAAGCTGTTGGCAGCAGGCACAGGCAGATTTTGGTAGAAGTGCTTTTGACTTGGTGTCATTCCTTCTAATACATAATAATAACTGCTTCCCCTTCTGCAGTGCTTGAATTCTATGATCCAAAGTAACTTATCCCAAAATAACAGCGCAAACACGATGAGCTGAGTCGGTATCACCCTGTGTCACAAACAGGGCTGTCCAACAGCTTAAAGCAACAGGGTGGTTTGGAGCAGAAGGTGCCCAAATTCCAGCCCTCTGCTCCCCAGACCAGGATTTAAAATCAAGTCCTTTCCCACAGGTTCTGAATTAAATATTTCTCACTTGATGGAAGTCTTCTGAGTACAGTGCTTCAAAACAGCAATGATTGATCAGTTACCTTGAGCATGACAGCCATTATAATATCAAGATAATAATTTTCCACATTTGGAAAAACAAAAGATAAGTCCTATTGGAATTAAAAACCAAGTAAACTTTGTGCAATTATATCACAGGATGCCACTAAGAGTCTGGGGGACCTTCAGCATCCTGTTCCAGGGAGATAACTTCTGCACTCTTTGAGTTGGTTCTGTGATTCCATGAACAAATTCTCACACACTTTGCTCTGAGCCTTTGCTCACACTGTACAGACCTGAGGTTAGCTGAAGAGATGATCTGGAGCATCTTTAAAAACGGCTGTGGCAGATTAAAGGCAGAAGCACCCGAGATGTGAGAGGTGCTCTTAAATCTTGTTCTAATGCTCTTTAGATATGCAGATTGTCTCAATAAGTAATAAAAGAAGCGTAATGTATTGTGTACATTACTGGCACAACACATGCTGCAAATCCCTAAGCGTCAGAGGGAGGGAAGATGTGTAGCAGGGCCTGGCCTGACCCCATTCGTCAAAGGGAGGATGCCTAAGGCTTTCTCAAATGGCTGCTCTTCTCAAATGTAAGGATTAATTTTCCTGGCAGAAGAATGTTTTGGATTTTTCAGCTGGTGGGAGAAGGGGCCTTTAATAACCAGTGTGATCCAGCAGCAGAATTCCTTGGCAGTTTGGAAGAGTGTAAATAAGAGATTTTATGGAGTGTTTTGGGGTCTCTGAGGTCTTGCTGTAGCCTTGGTACTGAAAACAATCTGGGAGCTGTTCAATTGGATTATAGGTGGCATGTCAGGTGTGTTCTGAGGGAGATAAACGCTCCCCGTTCCACAGGGATCAGGAACAACAGCACTGTGCACCTTGCAAGCATTCCTCGTCAGATCAGGGGGGCAAAAAAAATGTGGACGGTTTTTTTTTTTTCCTCAGTTGTCTGAGAGCAACTTCACTCCTCTTTGCATTTCTCTGTCCTTTCCAGCCAAAGAAACCCATCAGTTTTAGCACCTGATGTGCCATTTTCTATAAGATGAAACTAAACCTGTCTGTTTCTTCCCAGTTACTGATGAACAAGCAAATTGGATTAAAAAGATATGAAGTGGATGGAAGAAAAGTCCTATTTTATTTTGATGAGGTAATGAACTTGTTTCGTATAATTACACCACGTTTCAGACGGGCAGGTGGCTGCACGTGGATACAGTGCACTGCTGCTGGTGGCCATCTGCAATGAGAATTGAGATGCAGCTGTAGCCGGTGAGCTGCCTGAGCCTCTTCTGAGGTGGGCAGGTGCTGTGGTTTTGGTTGGAAGCCCAGGCATCAAGGAGGTGGGTGTTCAGCTTCAGCTCACACAGAATCTCCAGCCAGGTATCACTTAGTTCTTACCCCAAAATAATATGACCTCCAGGTATACTTAGCATCCTTAAAAGAAGGAGGCGAAATGCAGTCCAATTCAGACCTCAGGGCACACACTAGAAAGGAAGAAATGAGATTTCTGCTGTCTTGGTTATCAGCAGTAAACTGTTGGCTAATTGATTAGCCGGCAGACTGAGGACAGGAGTGCAGTTGGGATACAGATGAGATTCAGGTTTTGCTCTCTGAGGTTGTTTAGCAGGTATGCGCTTAAATTAAAGGCTGACAAAGTATCATTTGTTTTAATTCATTCTGTTTGGCTTTTATTTGTTATTTTTGCCGTTGTATCTGCTATTGGAGGTGCCTTCATTCTCACCTTTTTGCATTAGGGGCTTAAATGCTGCATTTGTTCATCTCTCTTTGCTGACAGTGTAGTTTTTGTTATAACGAATATTTTGCATCATTTTATACAGATTCCTAGCCAGTGCATGACCTGTGTAAAGTTTCAAGCTTTCAGAGAGTATATAGTGGGGAAAACAGCTCCTGTTCCTATCAAAGTGTATGATTACTATGAGCCAGGTACGTGTTTGCTTTCCTTTGACTTTTCTGACAGCACTGGGGCTCTAACAATAAGACTCTGTTGTGATTTCTCTTTCTTGCTGACCTGCAGCTTTTGAAGCAACTCGTTTCTACAACGTGAGTGAGAACAGCCCCTTGGCACGGGAGCTCTGCGATGGGCCGACGTGCAATGAGGTGGAGAGCTCAGCAAGCCAGTGGGCTGGTGAGTTGCACAAAAGCCAAGCAGATTTTGTAAAATGGAGCCTGCAGGCACATAAGTCCAGGAGTTGAGAACTCAAAGTGATATTTAGAAAGATGTTTGTGTTGGTGGAAGGCTTACAAATGTCTGCATGAGAGCAGCATTAAACTCATGACAAAGACAGCAATGTGTTCTGCTCTCCAGTCTCTGGAAGTGAACTGCTTTTATTTGCTTCGGAGGCAAGATGGAGTGTATGACTGTGGACACACCTGTGGAAAGTGAGGTGTTTTAATAAACATAAAACTTTTTTCAAATGCAGTTTAGTTTTCTGTCTATAAGATACCTTGCAGTAGAGTTGCTCAATTGACTGAAATATCAAATTTTATTCGGTAGTGACAGGATTAACTTGTCTCAGAACCAGTAACCTCTTTCCTATCCCGTGTGTTATGGAAAACTGGGGGAGTTCTACTATCCAACACCTGAAATTTGGTGTGAAAATTTACATAGGAGAAGTAAGGAGAAAACTGCTTCCACATCTTTCCCTTCCCTTCACTATGCAAAAATGTTGCTTTGGATGTTTCTGTTTACTTTGCAGGCTTTTCTCACTCTGGGCCATGCAATAACATTTTTGGATGCTTGGAGGATGAGTATTTTGAGCAATGCATGTGCTCAAGAGACTGTGGCTATGATGGGGATCCCGTATGCGGATCAGATGGACAGATCTACCAGAACCATTGCCAAATGGAAGTAGCATCGTGCAGGAATAATACGAGGATAGAGCAGATCCCCATGTCTCAGTGTTCTAATTGTAGGTTTCATTCAGTTTTTTATTTCTGCTACAATCTGGTTGGGGAGCACTACAGATCTAACCAAATGATAACTATGGGTGTGTGGTAGGGGAAAGAGGAGAATTCAAAACCTCCTACGTAGTGTTCTGCCACTCACACTACAAGAGACTGAACTGTAGAAGCAACTGCCACCTGCTAGCTCAGCATTGGGTTTTCTGTTATCATGAATACATATTCTACCAATCTTGACAAACTCCTGAGAAAATTAGTGATTTTGTTTTCCTGAAGTGAGTAATCCAAGCTTAAAGTACTATCAGTGTAATGTAGCATACTTTGGAGACTCTGCATGTGCTTCCAGGTTGTGCTGTGCAGTATACCTGAACTAAATGTACCACCTCTGTAAATGCAAATGTTTTCTAGAGACTTAAGAAATGTGATGACCAAGGTGTTCATTTTTCTTTATTTACAGCCAAGAATTTGCCAGAAGAAAGGGAGACAAACTCCCACACAGCTGAGCAACCCAGCGTCCAACAGACTCCAGCAGGTAATATCTGCATCAAGTGGCAGCCCTGATCCTTTCAGAGCTGCTGTTTGGAATAAAGGGCCTTAGTGAGCAAAAGCTTTAAGGTCATGAAGTAACCAGGAATTTGGCTGCTCATTTTATTTGGTGCTTATATTCATACTTCTTTTTTTCCAAGGCTGGTGTCAAACTTGCTCATGGCTCACAAAAAATCTCACCAAGAAGCAGTGGAGGGTCAATAGAATAGTTTATTTCGTGCTGTTTCTGGTAAATAAATTGGACTAGATTTTCCTTGGCTGCTTTCCACTCATTAATTTGTTTCTGGCCTCTAACTCCCTGCAACGAATCAGTAAAACAAGTTAATTCCTCGAGAGGTCTCCATGCCTTCCCCTGTGTGTGTCCTTCCTCCACGTCCTTCTTGTGCACCAAAGTTCAGATCATTGTACATTCAGTGTGAGACACCGTCCTGTCCTCTGCCCATCCTCTGCTCTACAGCAATGGATGGTATTTCTTAAGGTGCAAAAGCACAGTGAATATTCCATCATGACCCAGTTCTGTAGGCCATCCACTCTTGGTGTTTTAATACTTCTCCTATTTTCCCCCCTTTGTTTCTGAACTGGATGTGTATCAGAATGCTATCTGCTAGAAGAATTGAAATGAATGCCTGTTGTCTTTTACTCTGTGCAAATGCAGTGTGCCCAACATGAGAAAACTTTGCAATCTGTACCCTTCAAAGCAGGATCCCTGACTGCTTTGTAGGACACTGGTGTGCAAGTTCACAGTGCTTTGCTGTTGGTCTACAAAATGGGGTTGCCATTACATTATTCTCCAATACAAATTCAGTTACCTGAGATAGTCCACAATCCAGAAGCTTTCAGAACAGTGTTTTTGAAATAAGCTGCATTGAAATACCTAAGAAGCATAACCCTCTGGTTTCTGTTTTGAACAGACAAAAGCAGTGTGGGCTCAGTCGGCTCCCAGTAGGATCAGAAGTGGCAGATAAATCTTGTGTGGCATTTTCATACGCTTTAGATTAATAACCACACGTGTGTCATAGGGACATGTTTCTCAAAGCACAAGCATGATGAGCTTGCTGCATCCTAGGGTATGTAAGTGCTGAAGAGATCTCCTGGAAGGCAGATCCTTGTCTGAAGTGAGCTGTCTGAGCAGCCATGGCAGAGTGAGCATTCAGAAATAAAACAGACTAAATCCTGTATCAGGAAAAGCGCTCAGCATGTGATTTTCATTAATCCTCTGAGCTCCTCTCAGGTCAACCACATGGTACATGAATCAAAGTGTAACAAATGAATGAATCCCTCCCTATGCATGGGTCTCATTTGGACTCACTGGTTTGTTAGCATTGAAGCATGAGATCGGTTTAAGTCAGCTCAGGTGCTCTGGGTTTCCAGTGAGCGTTCTGATGAGCCATGTCTAAATCTGTGATTTCCTAAAGGGATGCAAAGCTCCAGGAGCCAGATCAAGATTAGGGCAGGGGGATGAAGTTGCTCCAGTGTGTTAATCGTCAGGAAATACCCTTTTCTTGCAGAACCTCGTGGTGGTTTTATTGTCTGATATCTTTCTGCATTTGCCATGTGATTTGTGCAGGCTCAGCTTGGTTTGATTGATGATTGTCAGCTCTTGCCTATGGTAACTCAGCAATGGCAACAATCCTTCCAGCAAACAGTGGGGAACTTCATAATATATTTGGGCTCACTTTGGCAGACAGGCTTGTAGTATAGTTCCATATACGCCACAGATTTTACTAGAATAAATGACAGCTTAAGAGTTCATGCTATTCAAGTAAAATAACTGTATGGATGCCCTGAAAAATCAGTTCTGCTTGTGCATATTTTCTTGATTCAGAGGAAAGTCTGACAGAACCCAGCTGAAATGAAAGCCAGCTGAAGGTACTCATGACTGCATCCCCTTCCTCAGCTGTTTCTCACAGGTGATCTACTGAGACTCAGAAGTGGAATAGCTTTTTCATGAGCAGTATGGATCCACCCCTGCCTATAAGCATTGCAGCTCTGCTGGTATGCTTTCACAGCCTGTTCCAGTCATTTTGGTTGAACAGAAAGCTCCTGAAGCAGGTTTTGGTTGCTGAGTGGACTATAAGCAGCATCTTTAGTGCATTTCTGCCTATGAGTTCCCTAAGATTGTTGATTTCAGAGCCTCAGGGATCTTTAGTAGCTCTCATATCTCTGACAAAATGGTGCATTAATTGATTCCATAGGTCTTTAATGATCTTCTGAAATTGCCTGTATCTTCTCTACTGAAAGTGCTGAATGTACAGCTGGCGGTGTTAGAAGATACTTTGATACTGTGGTTCTGCATATATTGGGTGGAGAAGCAATATCAAATAGTGCTGTGGCAGCACTCAGTGTATCGCTGCTGCTGTTCTGTTGCACTCTGTGCTTCCCTGAGCAGGCAGCCCCTCATCTTTGTGCTGTCTGACCACCCCCCCCCCCCTTCTCCTGTGCCCTCCAGCCCTCTCCCTGCTGCTGGAGCTGTATTATTTCTGCAGTTCTCATCCAGCAGTCAAAAGGTCCAGGAGCTGCGATCAAATTCCTGGTGGTATTACAATTCTTTAATTTGGTGTCATCGTTACTTCAGAAAATGCCATCACCCATCTCTGGCTTCTGATAGGAACATCAGGGTGAGCTCAATTTCCAGGTGGAATCATCCATGCACTGCTCACAGCAGTGCTGCTCTTTGAGGACTGATGGAATTGGCACTGGGCCACTTTTCCTTTCCCCCCATTGCTGCTCAGCAAACATTGGCTGAGGCACAAACATTTGGAGATGGGACAGCAGTTTGTGTGCAACAGGAAATGTCAGCCTTTCATCTTTGCTTTGACTCCAACACCGCATTCCTAGGAAAAGTGAGGTCTGTGATGTTAATTCTGTCCCTGGTGGACAGCAATCATCCATTCATAGAGCAGCCTCATGATCTGGCACGTTCTCACTTGGAGAAGGCCAAGAAGTGAACACGGGCTGACTGCTTGCAGGCAAGTGTTCCCTTGCCTTGGGCCGAGCCTGTTGCTGGGAGGGTGTGGGAGGCAGCAGGAAAGCCTTCAAATATTTTATTTCTAGAGAACAAATGTTTTCAAAGGCCTTGACAAGCATCCTCCTTCAATAAAGCAAACTTTTATGAGGGGGACATTTCCTCTTGCAACAACTATGTTTTGGTGATTGCTGTAATCCAAAACAGTGTGTAGAAAGCAAACTGGGTGAGATGAAAAGCTGAGCTGGCTCAAGGCACAGCTTGTATCTTGCAGCCTTACCTCTGGGCTGTGGGCGATCACCCAGCACAGAGGTACGGCCCTTTTTGGTGGGATGCTCACTGAGTGACCTGCCAGTGCCTTGGGGTGGGCTGGAGGGAATGTGTGGAGGATCAGTGTCTGTTTCTGCACATTTCTGTGCTAAGTGCTGACAGCTCCTTGGTGCTCTGGCCGAAGTAGACACACCTAGATGAGGCTGAAAGCAGAGTAAATGTTTTCAGTGTGGGATCCAGGTCTGTTGTGCCAAAATCTTCCTTGTTGTTGGTCTGAAAACAAATCTTCCTATTCCAATTGATCTCTTCACCACAAACATGGAGTAAACCTTGTGTGTGAACCTAAGCATGCGTGCACTGCTCTGCTGACATGTGCAGCCTCCATTGCACAAATGAAACACTTGTACGGCTCCTGAGTTGTCTCCCTGACTGCCATTCCTTCCCTCTGATGTCATTCCCCTTTGCACTTAAGCATTGCATGTCACAGCATAGAAGTTTCCTTGGCTAAAGCACAACCACGGTTTCCTTTCCAGCTGAGGAAGGCCCTCCGCTGCCGTTGGATCTGTCATATTATTCCTATGAATACGACCCGGACCCCTACGCCTCTGAAGCTGATGATTTTGAGACGGTGGCAGAACTGACAACAGTGAGCACGTTAAGAGAAGTGGACACCATTCAGGAAGTAGTGACCACCGTAGAATGGTGAGCTGGGGGTTGTGAATCTGCTCTGGGAATTACAGCGCAGCAATTCATGTTGGGTCAGATGTGTTTGGTTCCTCAAAATGGGCTTTCTTAGAAGTGGCTCCTGAGCCCCTTTAGCAAATGTTCACCAGGATCGAGATCTCACTGGGACAGTGTGTGAGTCTTCATAGCTGGGTGTCTCCATTCTTGGGAGATTGAAGCTTTTTGCTGCCCAGTCTCAGGGATGTGCCATAAAGTTACGTAATGGGAAAGTGACTCTTCATCATGCTCTCTTTTCAACAGAAATATATAATTTAAATAAAAAGAAGAGGCTCAGAATCAACTCCTGTATGAGTTTGTTCCAACAGATGACCTGCTGCAGAACAGAAACTGAATGATGACTACTTCCTGCTGCCCTCAGAACTGTGTAAGCTTTTCTGCCCCCCGGGGAGAACTGGAGAGCACAGAGGGACACTCAGTGTTATTCTTCTGTCAATTTTTCTGCCTTTTGTGCAACCTCTTAGGAATGCTTCCAAGGATGGAAGGCCGATGTGCTGTGCCCTCTAGGTGAGAAAAATAGGGGCTGGAATTCAAACCTATAGACCATTTCCAAGTGTCTTCTCTATTATCAGGATACTGCAACTGCCATTTCCTAGCTACATTTAGAAGCTAAGTCCAGGCCTTGTGCTTAGCTAAACTGCTGTTTGAGGAAAGATGGCTGAGAAGTTTTCTCTCAAACTATAATAATAAAAATCAGTGTATTTTGCTAGTTATGACATAGCAAGAGGCTAGTAATCTTCTGTAGCCTATAAATCTGCTGCACCCATAATGATGTCCCACAAGAAGAAAAACTGCACTATTATATCCATGTTGTTGGGCGGTCTGTTTTACAAGAGAAAACTGAAATCCAGGGCTGGAAAGCTTCAGGTGAGGAGTTTGCCAGCTGTAACAGCATCTGGTGGATGAGCCCTCTTCATTTTGCACTATGTGCTGGTGAGGGCTGCTTGCAGCCTTCTCAGCTCTGCAGCCCCTTTCCTCCTTGTAACTCTGGCATGAAAATAAAGCTGACCTGAGGCACAGTTCTTTTAAATGCTTGCCTGACTTCACCAATCACTTCAATTCTGCTCCCTCCACACGATGCCTTTGCTGGATATGGCCATCCATACAGTGGCCCTGGGGCTGCTGGTGGTTCAGATCCCCACAGCCTGACCTGCACCAGCAACGCAGTACAACTAAAACTAAAAGCTTTGTTTCCAGAAGTGCATTACTTTTTGGTTTCCCTCCCTGGCTGGAGCAGCACTGTTCTCTTTAGAGGAGTTTGATTCAACTGCCTGTTGCAAAATACTGCTAATATTTTATCTTCTCACTTCTATTGTTAGGAGGACCCAGAGTGGGGTGGGGACTCCTTTTGAGATGTTTCGTGGTGAATGGAAACAGGAAAAAGCCCAACCCCCTTCATTTTGAGGCCTTACTTACATAGGAACACTGACAAGAATATATCCCAGTACAGACATTCTACTCCAGAACAAGGGCAGTTTTATTCCAGAAAACTGTCTGCACAGGGACAAAACAGGGGGTACCCCAGACCCTGGGTGTGTAGTTGTAGCAGAAATGCTGAGACACAGCCTGAAGCAGTGATTGAACACCTGGTGGAAGGCAGGGCCAGTCTAGGGGAGCTCAGGTGCAGGATGGAGCCAGGACCCCCCCTTCCCAGCCCTGACTTAAGGGTTGGCAGTAGAGGTGAGGGGATCTTCTGGAGATCCCTGAGACCTTTTGAAGGGAAGCAGCTTCTTTCCTTCATTTCTGTGCCCACTGCTGTTGCATTTGAGCAAACCCTCACTTGCTGCAGCCTGGCACCTCGCTGCTCAGTTATTGCTGCGCTTTCCATTGCTTTACGGTAATTTCCATTCCGTTATGTCAGGCTGGCTATTTGCAGAGCATCACAACATTGTGAGGGTTTGGCTCTCTAAGTTCTCTGGAGTTTCAGAACTGCTCTGTGAAGGTACGAGCCTTCCCCCCATCGTTTGCAGCCTGCCTGCTGCTCTCAGCTCTCCTGCAGAACCTCACTGTGGCTGCTGCCTGTGTGTACCCACTGCTCCTCTGCAGTTTTTTGCCACGTCTGTTCAGTGCACATTAACAGATTGTGTCCTTGCTGTGTCCACACTGTGCAATGGAAGCACTGGCAGCTGCGTTCCTGCCTGGCAGGTAAAGAAAAATGCCCTTAAACTCAATTCCATCTCCTGTAAGCGACTGGCCTGGCAGATGCTGGCTATTGTGTAAACATGGCCTGAGTCAATATTTATCCCCTGGGTAAACAGCAGACCCAGTATGAGCTGCAGAGAGCGGCATTTTTGGTTGATATTTTTCTTTTTCTTTTTTTTTTTTTCCTGGCTACCAAAGCTGCACGATACAAACCCTACTGTTTGCTGGTTTCGGCGTCTGTTCAGTGCTTTGAGTCGGGATATTTGGGCACTGTGATTCTGTCAGTGTAACCAACTGCCCTGGGAAGATGGGACCTGTGCCCTGAGCTCTGCAGCCTCCTGTGCTCTTTCCCTTCCTGGGTTTCATTTTCCTGTCTCATCCCTTCAGATGAGTTCAGAAGGATGTTTGAGGTAATTTCATGTTGATGCTCTCGTAGATCCTTGGGCAGTCCAGCAGTGTCCCCACTGGGATGAGCTGATGAAGGCAGAGGGTTTCAGCTGAGTGTTAAATGTGACTTCATTTTCCTCAGGCTCTGCTATGTGTAATGGAGTAACTCAAGATTCAAGAAAGCTTCATATTACTGCCAGCTAAATAATTCCTGTTGGTGCCAGCCCATCAACCTGGCTTTGTTCTGTGGGTTCTTTGGGGCAGTTTCAGGGCAATCATTGGGCTGTCTCCTCTTCATAGCTAGGAGAGAATGGGTTCATTTGTCACCAACGAAGAGACAAACCCAGTGGTGGAATGGCAGCAGAGCTGCTGCTGCTTTGGGCTGAGTTGGCTGTGGCTTAGAAATGTGTGCCTCCCTCTGTTAGAGAGATGCTTCTCCTTTCCTTTCTCTGATGGGTTTGTGAGACAGATTTCTGCTACCACCAAGTTACGTTACTAAATAGCCAACAGCAGTGCTAATTATTGGTGACTTTCTGCTTGCAATCCTTTCAATGAAATTAATATTTATATATTTGTAACTGTACATTATGCAGAGTAACCATTACCATGGTATTTATTTTAAAGCAATAGCTTCCTTGTCCTTTCTTGTCTGGGTGTTTTGGTCTTAGCTCTTTCCATTCTTTTTAATCAGCCTCAGTAGGAAAAAAAAGCCCTCAGAATGTTCAGCTTGCTTGAATAACATCATGGAAACGACAGCACTTGCTTTGCTAACACTGACAATTGATGTTTAACCTGGGGTAACCTGGTTTTCATTATGGTTGACAGATGACCTATTTGGAAAACCTCAGCTCATTTTGTTGTTTCTTTTCCTGTTTTGGTTTTCGGTGCTTGCTCCTTCTGATGGAGTGACAGCAGTCTGTGCTGCCTCTCCAGCAGCAGCTGCCATGTTCTGCACGTGCTCTGCTGCACCCACAGGAGATGGGCTCTAGTTTTCACCTAGAAAACTGGAACTAGTTTTCACCTGAGGTGCATCCCACCCCAGCACTTACATGTGAGCACACCGTTCTATGAGCGTTTTTGTTTTGTTCATACACACATCCTAGCAACTCTGAGTCCGGAAAAGGGTTTGTTTTAGATTCTGGTAAATATTTTATTAAAAACTGATTTTAAAACAATCTTTTATGTCTCTTTATTCGCACTGTAGGCTGTAGGGCTGTTTGGTTGTAGATCACAGTTGTGGATGTACCAATAGAAACACCGAATTCAGGAACTCTAAGGAATTTCGTTGCCCATTTTCTGCCTTGCTCCTTGTTGGGATGTGCCCAGAGCTGAGCTGTGTTTTGAATAGTTTGCAGCATACCCGGTGTTGAGCAATGAGTGTGATCACCTGTTTCATAGAAGAAAGCTCTTGGTTGTGTGATATGAAGCGAAAAAAAGGAAAAAAAAAATGTCTTGAGTGTTTTCTCAATTCCTTTTTTAATATTTTCCTCCAAGAGGCAGAATACAGTCTTGGCCTTAAGAAGTTTTGGGTGCCAGAGGTCATTAGCATCAACAGGGATGAAGGAATTGGGTTTTTATGTTTGTGACAGTGGGCTGCCTTTACTGGGGTGGTGATTCTTGGTTAAGCCAGGAACGTAATAGCTAGAAAAGCTGATGCTCTGTGTTCTGTGGGCAGAGCATTTTAGTTCAGACAATGGGTGCCTTTTTTGTAAGTGCCTCCTGATATTTTTGAAATGTTTAGAAATTTGGTAATGCAAGTGCCTGTTCTCCTTCAGTTTTAGGTAAAAAGAATATGGGTTCAAGGACAGCAAGGAAGCCAGAAAAATGAAATAGAAGGCAGATAGCAGCCAGCTCACAGCACGCATTAAAAGCAGACCTGGGTGTACAACAGAAGCATCCCTGGCAGGTGTAACCAGATGAGAAGTTGCATGCAGGGTTCCAATCACAGATCTATATGTGTTCAGCACTCCATATCTCACATGTTGTTTGGTCTTAGCTGTGCAGACAGAAGAACGTGGTTCTTTCTTCCTGAGACTTGTCTGCTGGGAACTGCTCCTCACTGCTCTGGATGAAACTCGTGAAGTCCCAGTGCTTTGTCCCACCCCACAGTTGGGAGTGCCGTGGGGCAGGGAGCTGGGATGGAGCCTTACACCAGTGACTCCTTGGAGCTTTTCTGAGGAAGTGTTTCTTTGGAGGTTTGTAAGGAGGGAGGTTTGCTGCAATTGAAGAACGTGCTCCTCACCTTCTCCCGGAAATCTTCTGATACATAGTAGTAGACAAAGGGGTCAGCACAGCTGTTACAGGTGCTGACGGCCAGGCTCACCATGTAGCCGATGTACAAACTGCCGTACAGCTTGCACCGATAGCTGGAGTAATGAACGAGGAGGAGAACGTTGCTGGGAGTGTAGAAGGCCACGAGTGTGAGCAGCACGAGAGCAGTGAGCTTCATGGAGTGGGAGTACCTCTTCCCACTGCCCAGGAGGGCTTGCAGCACTGAGCAGTAGCTGAACAGCATCACCACCAGAGGAGCGAGGAAAGCGCAGGCGATGAGGCAGACGAAGTAGTAGAAGTAATAGCCGTCATCCTCCTGCCTAGGGAGAACATCGTGGCACAGAGTGATGTCGGCTCTGTACAGGGGATACGACTGCTGCTGCAGAGTCAGGGGCAGAGTGATGACAGCAGCGCAGAGCCAGACAGCAGCACAGGTCCAGGCAGCGAAGGCAGGGGTGCGGAAAGAGCGCGAGAAGAAAGGATGCACCACTGCCAGGTACCGATCCACACTGATGCACGTGAGCAGCAGCACTGAGCAGTACATGTTCCCATAGAAGAAAGCTGTGGTGACCCGGCACAGACCTTCCCCAAAGGGCCAGTTGTTCCCAAGGAAGTAGTAGATTATCTTGAAAGGCAGCACAGATATGAGCAGCAGGTCTGCTGCAGCCAGGTTCATCAGGAAGATGGTGGAGGTCAGCTTCTCAGTTCTGGTAGCCAAAACCCAGAGGGCCAGCCCGTTGGAGGGCAGCCCCAGCAGGAAGACGAGGCTGTAGAGGGAGGGGATGAGCAGCACTGTGACCCCACTGCTCAGCTGGGAGCGAGCAGCCTCGTGCAGCAGCAGGTATGTCGTGTTGTCTATCGTGGCCTTTTCGCCGGGGATGGCTCGGGGGCATGGTGTGATCTCTGCCGTTGTTATCTGCTCGCTGGTGCTGTTCTGAGAGTAATCTGTTGGTGTAAATGCAGTCTGTTACTTGCTGCACATGTTAGCAAAGCGGGCTGGTTTCGTGACGCTTACACCAAATTCTAAGGCGCTGCATTTTATTGTTGGGTTCCATTCTGCAAAATGCTGATGGGTCATGGGCAGAAAAAGCAGAGATGGAGTTGGGTGTGCAGCAGTGACCACTGGGGGCTTTACTGCAAGCTGACAAGTCTGTTCTGTGCTCTGCTTCCCACCACTCACAATTGCTATGAAGCTCAGGTACCAGGGGAACAGGGCACAATATCTCTGCCTGGCTCTCAGAGTCCTAAAATCCAGGGACACTCCAGTGCAAAGCTGTGGCTGTGGGAGCTTAATTTTTAGCTGAAGGTTTTGGTTTCAAGTGCTCTGTTTGACTGCTCTGTTTCTGCTTCTTGCCACTTTGTTCTACACTGGTTTTAATTTCCCTTCCATGAGCATTCTCCACCACCTCCTGTTTCAAGTAGAGCATGCATGAATCTCAGTGAGCATTCACTCTCATGATTGTGGAATCATGGAACGGCTCAGGTTGGAAGGGACCTTAAAGATCATACAGTTCCAACCCCGTGCCATGGGCTGGGTGCCCCCCCATCCACAGCGCTGGGCACCTCCAGGGTTGGAGCACCCAGAATAATATTTCATAAATAGGTTCTCAGGGATGTTTTAGAAGTCCCAAACCTCCTGTACTTTAAGAAGCAGTTTTTCCCCCAAAGATGCCCACTCACCATCATAATCTGGTGCTGCCAGGCCCATTCCCCACGCAGCACAGCACAGCGCGAGCCAGGGTGCCAACTGCCCGCTCCTGGAGGTCCCCATGCTGCTGCAGGAGCTGCAGTGCTAGGAGGCAGCTGGGAAAGGCTGTGTGAGTGCCTGTGCTCATGCGTTTCCTCCTCGCAGTCCTTAACACTCGGAAGCACCAGGCTCATCCTGTCACGCATTCCTAGAGCCAGTGTGGTCCCAGCAGAGACGTAGCTGCAGTGTCAGCTGTGAGGTTGGGGGGACGCACGCATCCAGACCCATAGGGATTGTTTGTCAGAGCTCGAGTGACTCATTTGGGTCTCCTCCCTGCTCTGGGCTGTTCTTGAAAATAACACACAGTCACATTTGACACACTCTGAATTTGATTGTGTGTAAACTGCATTGAAACTCCTATGGCCTCCACGTCCAATGGCGTCCTTCTGCTTGAGAGGGATCCGAGCAGCAGTGCGCAGTGCTTGAGGTCCTTTCCCACACTGCTTCAATGCCTTCTATGTCAACCCCGCACACAGCCATGGAGTGCTGGAGGGCCGCAGCCTCCCCGGCTCCTGGGGCTGTGCAGGGCTCTCCCATGGCTTTGGGGACAGTTCAGGGCTTGGGTTCTGTCCCGCAGTCCCTGTGTTGGGTTCAGCCCATCATAGTTCTGTTTCTTTATTTCTAATCCTGCTTCCCTCCCTCCTTGCTCTTGCTGCAGAGGTTAAACAAAGGCCATCTGAAGGAAGCAGCGCCCAGTGCTGTGACGCACACAGATAAGTGCTGAGGTCCTGG
This sequence comes from Lagopus leucura, assembly GCF_019238085.1. Lineage (NCBI taxonomy): Eukaryota > Metazoa > Chordata > Aves > Galliformes > Phasianidae > Lagopus > Lagopus leucura. The sequence continues at coordinate 690,093 of NW_024962316.1, read as the reverse complement.
CCTGATGGAGATGTGCTGCTTCCGCCGATAGGCAGGGCAAGCTGAGCCGTCCTGCAGGAGAGGGGCTGACGTGGGGACTGTTATCTGCTCGTGCTCTGTGTGCTTGGGCAGATAACAGTGAACTGCAGCCTCTCATGCCCACACAGAGCCGTGTTTTTCCAGAGATGCGCAGCCTCCACCCAACACCCCCCAGGAGAGCAGGCGCTCCATTTGCCACAGCCTGCACAGAGCTGTAGAACGACAGCATGGCTGAAGTGAGAAGTTCCAGCCCCACCACTCTGTGTTCCAACCCTGATGGCTCTGGAGAGCTACATGGTCCCTCCTTCTCCAACTCTTTGGGAGTGTAAGGCCGTTCTGTGCCCTCACACAGCACCATTGGGAAAGTCCCAGTCCTCTCCCACTGCCTCTCTGGGCCCTTTCCAGCAATGAGGGCACAGTGTGGGGTGCTGGGGCTGCCACTCCATGAGGTAAGGATGGAGCTGGAGCCCAGGTAGGAATTGTAAATTTGGTTTGGCATCCTGAGGAGCAGTTCATTCCTGTTTCTTCGCCTCATGAATGGCCTCTTCTGTGAAGACTGCAAATCTGAGCCTGGCTGCTGTTTGAAGAGATTCCTCTATTCCAAGGAGAAAATGATCCTATTTCCTTTGCTTTCACCATATTCCCACATCCCTGCATCGAGAGGTGGGGTTCCGCTGGCAGGGATAGGGAAGATGCAATGTTGGATGTTTTGCTTTTGTGATTCTCTCAGGATTTATGAACCATTACAACATGACTCATGCAGCCACGTATTTTCCATGCCTCAAGTGGGATCCTTTCCATGCTCTGTATGCAAAAAATTAGCCATAATCAGGTGCAGATAGTGTGCAAATCACAGCCCTGCTTCCTACGGATGGGTCTCTGGAGTGGAGCAGGGAGAGGTTATTCACTGCTCTATCCTTCAGTTTTCAGATGCTGTGTGATCTTTAGTGATTGCTTCAGATGCAGAACAGCTTGCTTGAAAATTCTCATGCCAGAGGTTTGTCACAGCTTGTTAACATCTCATTTGCTCCCTTCCCTGTGGGGTAACATTTGGTTTTAAAGCTGCTCGTTGTGCAATAGGTATCTCCTGGGAGAAAGCACTCTTTGCTTCCATTGCCCTGAACCGTGAACACGTAGGACTGGAACACAGGGGAGGGATTTTAGAGCTGTGAGGGAGGTGCAGGCAGCACCTGCCCTGCCCCACATGGTGCCTTTAGGGTCTGACTGATCTGACTTTGGGACTTGGATGCTCTTAACAGGGTTCAGATTCCTGCTCTCTTCCAGCAGCTCAGCTGCAAACCAGCAGGTGTGAAGAGAGAACTCCTGGTGCAGCTGAATCCTGCCCTGGGCTGAGCTCGTGTTCCTGCTGCAGAATGAGAGGCAGCAGCTCGGGGCAGAGCCGGCAGCACGCAGCATTTCCACCGCTGTCAGCAAACCTCACATTTTCCATGAATGCAATGCTGATTTTCCCAGCCACCGGCTGTGCATCGGAGCCTTCTCCAAATCACAGCACAGAAAACCTCCACTGAGCAAGAAATGAGGGCTCTCTCAGCCCGGGTTTGTCCTTGCAGGCTGTGGCACACGGGGGCTGTGGGTGGCACAGGGGCTGCCCTCGTGCATGGGGCACCTCCTACCCTCACCAGCCACCAGCTCACCCTCCTCTCCTTTCTCCACTGTTCAAGTGCTCCCTTCAGCAATTCTTAATGTGATTTATGAAACCGCTCATTATTCCATCCTGCAAACGAGAAGGATCTTGTAAAGCTGTGTATTGCTGAGAGCTCCAGCTGTGTGTGGTGATGTCAGCTGTGCCGTCCCCAGCGCCTTTCACTCCCCCACAGCACAGGGGCCGTTCTTTGTGTTAAGTCCACCATCTCCAAGAGGACACTTTTGTGTAAAATATATGGCATCCTCTGCTACGTCACCACCATCATTTGTATCAAATCATTCGTACCGTTTATTCATCAGAGGATTGTTACGGAGAGAACGGAGGTTTGTTTCCCTGTGAGCAACGCCGTGCTGCACAGAAAGTGGAATCGCCTTTTGTTATGGCAACGGAAGTGTTGAGGATGATGTAAAGGAAACTCCTATCAGATCTGGGTCACAGCACTGCAGCTTAATTTGCAAACTCCACACATCCATTTGTTGCGCAGGGCTCCCAGGGAAGGCGGTTCTGCATGTTATTATTACCCAGGAATTTGGAGAGGCTGAGGGGAAGCCGGGTGGGGGTTATTTCCCTGGTTGCGGTTGTACTGCCTTAACCTGGAGCAGATGTGCTGATGGATTTCGGAACTGGAATCGTGCGCTCCAAGGGCTGTTGTGCAGAGCACACGAGCAGCTGAGGCTGGGCCCAGAGCTCGCTTTTGCACACCTCTCGTGGCAAAGGTGCTGCTAGGAGTGAACCAACACAGAGCTGTGCATTAGCGGCTCTGGGGGCTGTTTTCTTTTGAAATCTATTCCCACAGAGCAACTGTGCCACCTTACGGCCGCCCGTGCTCAGCTGTGTTCCCGCAGCCGTCCTGGCAGCAGTGGGTGCAGAACCAGAGGTGCTGCCTTCCCATGTGGGATCTGCTGCTGTGTGCATGTAGGAAACCTTTCCCTTTCGTATCACAGCGCGCTCATTTAACCACACTGAGGTTAAAGATTCGCTGCCTGCTGGAAGTGGGCTGGCACACAGCTGCACGCAGCTCCTTGTAAGTGCACGAGGGCAGATTCACCCAGCCTTCCAGCTGCATTTTTCTGCCATTGAAAATTCAGTTTCAGGTGCAGGACGGTCAGGTCTGGGGGTCAGCAGAAGGCTTCAGTTAAATCTTAAAACCATTTAAAACAGCGAGACCTGCAGACTTTTAAAATCGGTATTTTATTTGACTTGGATGTGCAAATAAATATAAAAAACAAACTACATTCAAAGAGCTGGCAAAGCAATAATAAGCCCAAAAGCAAAGATCCTTCAAAAAAATGGAAGAACAAACTCTTGAATCGAGGTCGTGCTTGCAGATACACAACAGCTGAGCTTCAACTCTCAGACATCAGCAAAGCACCCTCAGACCTGTGCTGCCCACTCATCCCATCTCTTCACATCATTTGCTACCACTGTTTTTGAGATAACAGCACTACGAAGGGCCACAGTCTGCTGTAATCCATTCAAGATTATAAATTAAAGTTTACAAAATAAGGATGCTTAAAAATACCTGAAGTACACTTAAAAATGGGGAGATGGAACAGGATGGCACACAGGTGTGTTACCCTCATACGCTGTGGGACACCTGGAATCAAACGCATTTTAAGCCACAAGTTGCAACCTATTGTCTAGTAAACATTTTTCTGTATCGTAAAACCATAAAATTTGGCACAGTTATCATCTCCACTGGAAGACAGCAGAGGTGAACAGGACTGAGGCGTATTCTGTTGAGCTGACAGGAAGAAAAAGGGATTCTGTGCTTTGCACTGGGCTCAATCCCCTCTCCACCTCGCTCTCCCATAGCTATGTGGGCAGGGGAAGAACCTCCACAGCTCATTTCAGTAACAGAATTCAACAGACACTCAGACAATGAGAACATGAGTTCTTGAGGAGAAGTTCTGCACTGGCAGCGGTTGTGCAAGTGGCCACAAATGCCAAAGACTGGCCTCCTTCATTCCCTCCCGCAGATTAATTTGCAAAAAAGACAAAGAGTCAGTACAGTTTCGTATTAAATGTACCCCAAAGGCCAATTTTTCTACGGTCAAGTGAGACAATTGCAAAACCCAACGCTGTACAGTGGAAATAACCCAGGACAAATCCTACAGGCTGCTATTTAGGTTTGGCAGAAAGGATAACCTAAAATCAAAGCCACGAAAAAAGGATCCAGGTTGGGGGGTTACTCCCTTAATAGCCATGAAAAGCGGGAGGTTGAGCTGAAGGAGGCTGGATCTGCCTCAACACATTACGTCTGTCATATGCTCCGTGACAGAATGCTTGCCTTTGGCCCCAAAAAACAACAGCAAAGTCACAGCGGGGCTGCAGGACAGACAGAGCTGAATTTCCTTTTTTTCAGTCAGTTGGTGCAGTTTTCTGTATGGTTTGGGTTATGTTTTCTTTTGCTTCTATTCAAAGAAACTTGGGTAGAAGAAAAGATGGTTTGGTGGAAAAGCTTCAGCGGTTGTGGCTGGATCTAATCCTCCCCGTTACAGACTTCCATGTGTCACTGCAAACACAGCATCTGTGCTGACCTAGCAGAACAGCGGCGTATCTGGGACAAAACTTCAGATCCAGAGCAAACGCTGTGCTGCAAGAGCTCCATCTACTGCCGTTATTTAAGTGGTACAACCCAGCAGAACCGCAGTCTGGGCACACACAAGGAAGAGTACGCAGTCTCCAGAGGCTGCCAGTCAGCATGCAAAATACCAAAAATAATCAGAGCAGACCTCGCACTGGATATTTTTCTCCACACACACACTCCAAGCAGCTTCAGATCTGAGACAGCAGTCTGCAGCAGGTCACAAATCCTCAAAGCAGTGAGATGGGCTCTGCGGGCAGGTGGGCCATGGGCCTCGGCTCTTCTCCCCAGCACTGCAGCTCACAGGGTTTCTTCCCCTTAGTTCATGCTCCAGAATACTCAGTTGGTGAGCAGGAGTTAAGAGTGGTCAGTATGCTGTTCACCTCTGCCTCAGTTTCGACATTTTCTCACCAGAGCACCAGTAACAAACACTGCATCTGTTGCCTTATTAATACACGCAGATAAGGAAGCAGCCTGCAGCAAGGCTGGCAATCAGTGCCACGCTGGCACTTGGAGGTTATATTGAAGAGTTCTGCAGGCTCCAAGACGGCACAAATTCAGGACGATAGGGCACATTAAACTTTTCAAAGTGGAAGCAGCTGCCAGCATTTGCCAAGCACCAGCCAACTCCTGTCCAACAAAGCCACCAGTGGCAGATCGCCAGGAGCCTGGCCCACTTGTTCTGCTTTCCTGTATTGGCCGGTCAGCAGTGGCCTAAAGCTAGGAAACTACTAAAAAGTGTGGCAATGCCAAGAGCCCTCTTCCTTAAAGCTGTTAAGTCTCTTCATGATGACTGGAGGATTACACTGCAAGGAGACAAGTCTATGCCGTATGGAAAATACGTTATAATCCAAAGTAAAATGCTGTTTGGATAAATACCATTAATACATACATTGCATTCCCACCACTATTCTCAGAGTACATGTGTTTCACCAGCAAGTCCCAGGCACAAATCTCCTCATGGCGAAGCTGGACGGCGGCTGTACTGCACTCTGTATCTGTTCACAGGGACTCCATGGACATTCACTGTCTCACAGGTTGTTTTACAGGGCACCATCTCCTCATCTTCGTCTCCCATTAGCCAATCTTGAACAACATCTACTGCCTCCATGGTCACATTCTCTTCTAGCCATCTGTTGTGCCACTCTTCAAACTGCTGGTGGTGCTTTAACAGCACCATTGGCTGTACCTGAAAGCAGAAAAGTAAAAAAAAAAAATTACTGAGAGGTTTCTGGGCAGGAAGTCAAAACTTTCACCTCTTTGTATGTCCACAACAGGCAAGCTCTACAACACAACACAAACAGAAAAGCCACACAGCTGCCTTTAAAGGTCTCTATTTCTTAATGTTTGCAACTCCCCTTTAAAATTTGCAAAGTAAAAACTGCTGAGCTAAACTAAAACACAGAATGTTTCCCATCTCTTTTCCTTGATTCATCCAACACAGAGGAGTAACTTCTGGGTGGATTTTGCAGAAATTCAGCCAAAGACTTCCTACCAATATCTGTCTTTTGGCTGAAATCTTCTACCTCTGCAATTGCCTAAGCTACTGAGAGAGTAACAGGAGATGCACCTGCTTGGCTCGGCACAGCGCTCCCCGCCTGTACATGTAATCCTCCGAGTTCATGATGAACATCATTTTGTGGGTGTTGAGCTTGAACCGGCAGTCCACGTTGCACGCGCTCTCGACGCCAATCAGCCTCTTCCAGGAGCTCTTCACCTCACTCCGCAGAGCTCTCACTTGCTTACATTGCCACTTACGAAATTTTTTTAGGTTTCTAGAACAAAACAAAGATCATGAAGCATTTGTCACACGTGTTTACCCACTCTCTCAAGCTGGTAGAGCCGACAGCAAAGTATGAACTGTATGTTTTAGTTTTCAGACTCTCAGCAAATAGTTACTGAAATGGAAACAAACAAATTAGACCTCAGATTCCCCCCAGAAAGGACTGCTTAGGCAGCCCCACTCCATCATAAACACACCTCAGTGCAGCGGTCATTAACTTTTTCTTCAGCATTCTTGCACAGCACACTGAACTCCAGCAGTCCCTCTGGACCTCAGAGACGAGTGCATTTCCCTAGAAATGCCTGTGCTGCACATCACCTACAATCACTGCCACACAGTCAGAGGAAGCAGGACCAGCTGCCCCAGATATGACTCAGGAGAGGGAGGGAGCTCACCTTTGCAGAAAAACTGGTTTCAGTAAGAAGCCATCATTCTGGTTGTTTGGAACTCCTTCCACCCCAACGTACTGCTCCATGTAGTTAGCAAGGTGCTGCAAGAGATCAATTTCATGTCAAGACTTCTCTCAAGTTAAACACTGCTGCAAAGGTCTAGTTTATTTCCAGATGCTCTTCAAGAAGCTGCTGGTACCTCACCCAACCCCAAGATGATTTATGTTGGAACTGTTTCATTGACATACACATTTCTGTCAATGGCCATACCCTCCCAGATAAGCTTATCCTCCTGGCAAAAAATCATATTTGGGATCAAGAAAGTTGGAAAGCATTCTTAGATATCTGCTTTGTCTGGGTACAGCAGACTGCATGGTCACCATACTATTACCTGGACCTCCACCGGATCTTCTGTTTGGGTTTCTTCTGTATCCAGGAGTTCAATGGTCATGATCACCTGGCCTTTCCTCTGTAGAAACATTACCTGTAATAAAGTGACAGGTGAAAGATGTTGGCCACATGAGTCCACAATAAAGTGATGGATATTCACAAGTCATTTGGACAACAAATACATGATCAGGAGAGGCGCAAGCAATAAGGCTTTTCAGTGAGTCAATACGCCACCTTACTGCCTGTGCTGTTTTTGGTACCCCTCTCTCCATATTGTGGCCTTGGAGCTTTCAAACCCACTTCTCCCAGGTGAAGTGGCACAGTCACTTTATGAAATTTCCTGGCAGCAGGTTCTCACCTTGAAACAGTTCTCATCTGCCATGCAACGTTCAGCCTTCCACTGATAACTGGTTTCCTTTGCTGCCCGGACACACCTAGAGGACAGGTTACCTCCAGCAGCACCTCGCTTCCTCTCGTTCAGGTAGAGCTCAACAACCTTCAAGCAGATGTCGTCGCTCACTAAATGGTGAAGCTTCCATTAAAAACAAGAGAATTCAGTTAACAAGTCTGGGCCAAGACTTCAGCGTCTTATGAAAGGAATACAAAACTCAGCATAGCACCACACAAACTATCAAAGTTTTAACTCCAGAGACTTTATACCCTTTATTTCCCCTTTCATTACAATATAAGGAAAAAAAAGAGAGTAAGGAGCTAAAGTGCCTAACTTCACAAAAAAAAACAACAACAAAAACTTCACAAAAACAACAACCCTACAATTAGAAGACAGATATTGCATAGAAAGGACGGAGCCTTTCTTTAGCCTTTGATTTATCTTGGAAATGGCAGAATTTTGAACTCTGGAACTGAAGAAGTGTTGGAAAAGGCCAGGAAGAGTCAGTCCCCTGAGGTGGTCCCTGTACTGTACTTGGTACTGAACTATCTCACTGAACTTGTATTAAGCCCTTTCCACCACAAATTTAACTTCTATATATTTGCTGAAAGTTTTATGCGTTCTTGCATTACAGGTGCTGTAAGAAAGCTATTTGTCCATAGAAGGGAAACGTGCTGTCCCCCACAGAGCACAGCCATCAAACTAGTTACCTGGCGGACAATATTCTGCACCAGTTTGTCCATAGTAAAGCCAATGTAGGCGTGGATGGTGAACATCTCCCTCAGTGTGTCCTCGTACTGCGTTGGGTCAATGTTCCCATCCAGCAGGCTCCTCACCATATCCAGGAACGCAGGGTAGTACTCCTCCAGTTCCACTTCACCTGGTCAGAGGAAAAGGGCAGTCACCTACTACATGCAAGAGGCAGAGTGAGTCAGGAGGTGTACAGGACAGCACTGCTGGAGAGCTGTGACATTCAGTGCTGGAACACCTTTGCAGAGTTCTCTCTCAAGAGTGCTGACAGACTGAAACAGTTTTTCCTCAAGCTCTTCTGCCATGCTTTGAGTGGTGAATTGTTTCATCAGAGAGCCATTCACATTTTAAAACTAAATAACACTTTAATACAAGACACTTCGGGAACGTTTGACAGCTGTGCACTTGTGGGAAGATTTTCTGAACTATGCATGAAAGCACTCAAAAGGACAAATGACAAACAAGCTGTCCTGTCAACTCAGCCGTATCCATGAACTGCAAACAGAGCAGAGGTTTGGACCTCTACATTCCCTGCCTGCTGCTCTCAGTTCCCCAGACACATACAACCAGAACATTAACAATGCACCACGTCAGAGCGTATTCTTACTTGGTTGCTTCAGTCTGAGCTCCATGGCTGGATCATTGGTCTTTTCTTTTCTCCCCTCACAAAGGAGTTTCTCCCTCTCTTTTTCAGTCCGATATTCTAGGAGCTGCTTCTGCGCTTGACGATAAATCTTTAGGAGCCTCGAGCACAGAGTCTGATGAAGGCGGAGGAAGAAATACCAATTATTATTGACAAAGAACAGACTGTAAACATCATCCAGAGTGTTATGGGGCTCAGCAGCTGTAACATCACAGAAGGTTGCTTTTGTCTCCAAAGGACTGCTTGGAGGCCCAGGCACATGCTTTTTCCGTAGCTCTGGAGTATCCAGGTTCTGCCCCTGATGGTTTTCTCTGTCTTCATCTGTTGATTCTTCAGAAATACTGTGTTCAGGGGGCTGAGAGAAAAACAGCTCGGGTATGAAGTGGTGCACTATCTGCTGAATGGTTGCTTGATCCTCCTTCTGGATGGTAGGCTGACGTTTTACGTAATAGCTGATAAGAGATGCTGCGTCTTCCAAAATCTGCTTATCTTCGTAGATAAAGATAAGATGAGGCTCATTTGTGGATGAACTTCTCCCCTCTGAATGCTGCTCCTGATGCTGTAATCAAGAGACAAATAGATAAAGATGCTTCCACTGCATGCTCAAGAGCCACTCCTGCCAGAAGAAATAAGCCAGGATTAACACTCTGCTTGGGACAGCCATTTTTGACTGAGAACAATTCAGAGCACCTCAAGCTGATCCCAGGCATGGAGCAAACCTTCAGACAATGGCATAAATGAACAACAAACAGAATTAATTATTTGCTAACATACATACCTCATCATAGACACTCTCAATTTCATTCAACAAGCTCTTGGAGCGCAAAGCCTTGGTGTCATTTTGTTTGAAGTTGACAGCCTGGTGGTCAAGGGACTTCAGGTAGGCTTTCTCGTACTGCTCACGCCAAATTTTGTTGAAGCCCTGCTGGGCCTCCCGCCACTCCTCCTCTTTTGCTTTCAATCTGCATAAATGTACAATGTTAGTTTGAGAAGACATACATAAAAGCACCATCACTGCAGATAAGCTATCCTTTCTAACAGTGTCTACAGGAAGCAGTTGTTTAAAAATGCTTGGGAGGAAGACTAGAGAACTACAACAATTTCCAACACCTTGACCTTTCACTGGAGATCATCGCACAGAACCTTTCAGCACTGCAAAGAGAATTTTTTTAGTTAAAAAAAAGATGGCTAAAGTACTCAGAAACATCAAACCAGCTACCAGCAGTACAACAAGTAGGGAGGACTTAAAACTCATACTTCACTCCCAAACCAACCTAAAAAATGTTTGTTTTTTAAGCACAGTCCAAGAAATCTAAATACAGAGAGAAGCATTTTCAGTAAGCTACTGAAATATTTTAGATACTTCCAATGAGCTGCTAAAATATTTGTCACTTCAGAAGTAAACAAGATCTACTTTATTTCCTATTTCTGTACATTATAATCTAAGAAGTAAAAACCAAGTTACTTACTGGGGAAAAAAAAGGAAAAAATACACATAAAAACGACCTTTACAATCCTGTTTCTTAAAGATCCCAGGTGAGCGTGGGAGAATGGGAATTACCTCTTAAGAACAACTGGAACTGCAGTAACTGGGTTTTTCTTCAGACTTTCAATGATCTCTGGTGCTTTATCACCATAGATGCGATAGATGGCCCTGCGCTGGATCACCTCTGATGTTCCTCCCAAGCAATCATCCAGCCGAAATTTTTCCTGATCCTCTTGAGTGAGACGAGAAAGCTTTTTCTGCACACTCTCCAGCACACGTATTGTGGCTAAATTGGTCTCCAAGACAACATCCAGCTGTTGAAGAGTCCACAAAGACACAGTTTAAGAATGCTGACAGCAGGAAAATAGAGATGAGCTCAGGTCTGCTGCCCGCTGGGTGGAGCTAAGAAGCATCAGCAAGGCTTCTTACTGGAAAACAGACCTGCGTCAGTTCTCCAAAGGCAACATACTTTCCAGAACTGGACTCATGCCTAAAAGAACTATTAGACTCTAAGCGAGTGGGAAAACACCAAACTCTAGCTCAAACTAATGAGCACTAATCAAACTTCCAGTATTTGGCCAATGATTAGTTCAGTAAAAATCCTCAACAGCTAGAAGTTTTGTTTTCTGAGGAGGGAGAATGGAAGCTGAGCAGCAGAGGTACCTCAAACCGCTCATCCTCACAGCGGTGCAACTGTTCCTCATAAGGAGTCTTCTTGGAGCTGACAAAAGTTGAGTCTTCAGACCAGGATGGAAATGAAACCCAGGTATCATTTAACACCTGCAAGAGTGCAAAGATATGACGCTGAACAATGCCTTAGGAGCCCAGAGCTGTTCAAGGAGCTCTGATACTGCGCTGTTTGATTCTTGCACAGTTCATCCTTGAGTTTCTCCTGGAAGTTTTAGCCTAGCTAACACTGTCATGACTACTCCTAAATAATTAAAGGTCTGTGTAGAAATGCATCAGAGTTCAGAAGCAGCTTCACTATCTTCTCTCAAAGCAGAGATCATTGCAGCAAAGGGGACAACAGGGAGCAGTGGGAGTAGATGTCTGCTCCCAGGGACAGCAGTGCCTACAACATTGGCTCACAGTGCTCTTTCAGGAGAAACACTGCTTCCAAAAGTTAGTCCACTGCTAGAGAAATAACTTCTGTCCTTCAATGCTCTTTTCTATCTATACAAATAGCGTATGCACACACACTCAAATGAGATTAAACTGAAAGAAGTGACGAGATGTGTTTAGATAAACTGAGTGAGCTGAATGTGGATACCCTTATTTCAATGGATTGGATGAATAACTGATACTGAAGAGGGACAGTCAGAGTTAGAGGGAGGAATCCACGTGCAGCAGCTGTACTACTGCCTGCCCCATTTCAAGTTACATAAGTACAATGTTTGTACAGGGATTTAGTGGTTGATCCCAAAGTACCTCCTTGCAAATGGCTGTTCTTCCACTGCACTTTGGCTGCTGGTAGGTTTTTGGGAGGGCACGGTAACTCGATCCAATGCGTTTGCAGGAAGCATAATCTATTTCCCGGCTCATTCCATCCCCAGATCGGTCACTCAGTGGAGAAGCAAACGAAAGCTCTTTCACACCAAGGAAGGACTTGAACTGTGCAAACAGCTCTGGAAATTTCCTTCAAAAACACAAATAAGCATGACCTGTGTTATTTCATTCTGATGGTTTTAGGGTGGCTAATACTCATCATGAAAGTGAGAAATCTAAAGAAACTCCTCCCCAAAATGCTCCTCAAGAGCTGTGTAGATATGTTAACGATTCCAGTTTTACTATTTCTCTTTGTGAATTAGCTCTGCATTGCTGGCATGCTACCTAGAAGGTATTTCTGATGTTGAATTCAAAGCTTCAGTGCCAAAGTTCACAGCGCCTACCAAAAATTAACAGAGCAAGGCTAAAAAAGGCCAATGCAGCAGAGATGGCAATCAGTAACTCACCCTAAAAATGGCGTAACTAGCTGGAGCAGCTCAGAGCCAGAGACCAACTCCTGGTTGAAGAGAGCAATGCAGCGGAGAAAATTTTCGTAGACCTCCTGACTTTTGAGCACTCTGCGCACCTACAGACAGTTTGGAAAGAAATCACCGAACCACGTGGATGCCACTTTTAATTACTGTTCATATTCTAAGGAGTCTGAACCACAGGAGACCAACCTCTATTTGCATTGCAACATAAAAAGAGAACATTCCCCAACAGTCTCAGTTTCAAACAATAGTTCAGTGGCTACATACAGTTACTATGAGGAAATACTGCTGAAAAGCACAGAAAAACATCCGTGTTAGAGACAAGCATTCAGGAAAAGGTTAATGATCAGCTTCCATTCTTCCAAACCCATCTATTTTCTTTTTTCTTGGTCTGCCCTCCCTCTGCCACTTGAAGTCAGGCAATTGCTAAGTGCTGACGCACAGATTAAATAAAAAATGAACCAAATAATAACCCCACTGGTTTAAAGTAAGCCCACAGTGTGAGAACGGGCCAAGCACTGACCTTGTCAAAGAATGAAAACTCCTGCAGCGTTCCATATTTTCCCACTGTTGCTACTGACAGATCTTTGGTACCTCTCAGTTTCATTTTCTTCTGTTAAAAGAACAATTATATATATATATATGTCATTCAAATGCTATCAAACTCCACTTTGCTGACACAGAACAGCTCTCTGCAAAGACTGATCATCGTTATTTCCCAAAGAGCAATCTAGCATTGCTGTGCCAAGTCCTCCACAGCAATTTCTACCAGATGGCTCCTGGCTAAGGAGGAGGATCGCTTCAGGAACAATTCCAAAGGTTCCTTTAAAGAAGCAATGAATTTGCCCTTCTGGGGACCAATATTCTGCATCTAAGGGCTTGATACTCGCATACAACATGCTACCGTATACATTTTAGAATTCTGAAAATTGCTTTCCTTGCAGATTATTATTTATAAAATAGTTTTGATTTTTTTTTTCCTTGTACCTAACCTACATACTTCAAAGTCACCACTCATTACAACTTCACCCAAGGAATTACATAAACAAAATGAGTAATGTGAGGTCACTTGCAGAGAGATACCTTTGCTGGGCCAGAAACAGGACGCAACAGCAGCGGTCTGGATCGCTTTTTGCTGTGTTCAAGATTCTTCTCATGCTCAGTTTTCTGGACACTGTTCACTTCACATGGTCCATTTCCTGTGAACTGAAGAAAATGAACAATTGTTTCAATGCTCTCTCCTCAGCCCGTACAAATATCCTGCTTATCTGAACAGAGAGCATGTAATTAAGTGACCTGTTTTGTGAAATTCCAAGCAGTGAAGAGAAGTGAATTTCATCTACTGGCTGTGTGTTTTTCTGTAATGCATTCTACATATAAACAGGCAGCATTAAATATTCTCCTTGCTTTAAGCATACACATACCAAAGACCTTTTAGCCTCTGGAAGAAACTGTCCAAACTCAGAGAGCAGATCCTCCTGTCCTCTGAACAGATTTGCTACTTCAGTAAACACTTCTTCCTCTGACATGCCCCGGAAGGGTCGACCTTTAGTGTTAAGCTGTTCTTTCTGAAAAGATAAGCACAGATGTTAAACAGATACAAACACAAAACTCACAGCAGAAAAAAAAAAAAAAAAAAGCAACACGAACTTCATATAACTATCAGACAGTCCAAGGCTTCTATCACACAGGATATCACAACATCAGCTGAAAGTCAGTGAAGACAGATCCACATACAACCCCTTAGCACCTCAGTGCCCAGGACGTTCAACAGTTTTCACACTTCTGTCATTTCATATGAGTATCTTTGAGGCAGCTGTTGGACAAAGCCTGACGTTTCATTTGATAGCTGTTCAAGCAGCCACACCACAAACCCACAATCTACCTTACTTTGAAGGCTTTTTACCTGGTAAGTATGAAGAATTTCTAAAAAGGATCTGTAAATTTCTGGGTGGTCAAGGAAGCGAGTTTTGATCTTATTCACGTAACTGATGGCGTTATTGAACTCTACAGAATCAGACTCCAAAGGAATTTGGGATTTGTCTTCTTTGTATGGAAGCTGATGCCTGAACTCCTCGGTGCAGTCACTGTGGTTGTGTGTATTCTCCTGTGAGTAATGCAACAACAGCCCGCTGCCAGGGAGAGCACTGGGAACAGCCTCTGAGGGCACCTAGTGGCATAAGACATACAAGACAGTGACTCGTGCTGAAACACAGGTGCAACTCCATCCTAGCGTCAATATTTTAAATCTGTTTAGCTAAAAGAGATTACCACGTGAAGAAATAAGGGGGAAAAAAGATTTAATTTGATAATACATTTCCTTACCTACGTTATTAACACCACGAGTTAAAAAACAAACAAACCCATAAGCCATGTCTGACTTGGTAAACAATCTGACTCATTGCTGCTTATGACTGTCCCTGCATTATCCACACTTGAGAGGTTGTACCAGGTAACGTGTGCTGCAGTTTCTGTTACCACTGTTCTATTTCAGAGGAACTGTCAGTTTTAAGAAACATATTAAAATGTAAGGCTCCAAGAAGCAAAATTTGTAAGCAACAGAGAGATCTAAAAGATATGTACTGCTACTAATTAGCATTAAACCACAACTTTATCGGCAGAATTCAGCTATAGCTCTATTTCAGCCTCCACAACCACACATAACACAATAACAACAAAAGGAAGAGGCCAATATTTATCCAACAGCAGATGTCTCCCACTGCAGGATGGTAGCGATTGCATGGCAACACCTCACATGCATTCAGGCAATGGACAAAAAATGAACCAAATAATAACCACACTGGTGGTTTAAAGTAAGCCCACAGTGTGAGAACCAATGTGTGAGGCCAAATACATTTCTCAGTTGCTCACTGAAGACTTGAAGTACAATTCTCCCAGGATGTCTTTTTAGACGTAGGGACATTGAGAGTCTGTGCAACAGTCCAAGCCAATTAAAACCTCAGTTTTCAAATCTGACGGGAGTATTTGGAGTTGCAGTAGCACTTCATGCAGGAACATCGCTCCAGTGCAAGCTGAGCTAATAACTGGTTTGAGAATAAACGTTCAAATTTACACTGTAGCCATTACCACATCTTAAAAACTACGTCAGAACTTTAGCAGTGTGCAATACATGCAAACGTACACAGCCTAAACTGTGCAGGTGTATGGGAACTGCTGAGTCACGGCCTGAACCCCTGATTGATCACCTGAGGCGAGCCGTGAGTCAGCCAGAGGAGCACAGGTGAAGGCAATTCAATTCACCTGTGCTGCCGGAAGGGGTGGAGCCAGGCTGCACCTCTCCTAGACCTACTGGCTGCCAGTGGGGAAGGATCTTGTCTGGAGATCCCTCCTTCTGGTGTTCTGTGGTGAGCTCAGCATAAGGGTAAGCCTTCCATTTATTCTCTCTTGTTATCATAGTCCACTTCGCCTAACTCTCTTGTTTATTTTGTGATTGTAACATCTTGATATCCCTTGATTATACAGCAGGAGATGTGCGCAGCAATATATTAACAGGATTTATTTGGGGTACTATGAGCTTTATAACCTACCTGACTAGTCAGTGGTGACTGTATACTTAGCTTCCCATTCTTTGGAATTTCTATTCTGTATCCCAGAGGGAGGAAAGCATTGAATCCTACAATGAGGTCGGGGTGTTCATGGAACAGCTGTGAAACGCGTCGGATGACTCCGGGTGTGTCAATGCTAAAATCGAGAAGAATTTGTTACTTGTGCCTACATCAGAAATACAACTTAAGCCCAGAAAAGTACAGAGGTAGGTGAGGCATGTGGCTTCTCACAGATAGCATTCTCAACAAGAAAGTCTGGGAACTTCAGACCTAGGAACAGGCCCAGGCAGAGGGAAGGACCACCACCCACTGCAGCCTCCCACTAGGAGTGTTCTCCAGAGAGAAGAACGTACAGGTTGCCCAAAGTGGGCACCGCACAAGGGCTGAGAGCTCTCAGCAACAAAAGTCTTCATCTGTTTTTCCAGATCTGTGTTTCAGAGCGGGATATTAAAAAAAAAAAAAACAGATCATTCTTTTCCCGTGGATTTCTGCTCTGGAAAACAAGGAAGCGGGCAGCAGTGGGATGAACGCCTCCTCCCTCATCTCCAGCGTGTAACAACTGGGCCAGTAGGGACAGCAGAACCTCGGGGTGAAGGCTGGGGAAGTCCCAGGGCAGAGACGGCCCCGGGCCGGGCATTACCTCTGGCTTTTGAACTCCTTCATGATCTCCAGGAAGCCGTTGTAGGTGGCCGGGTCGCTGCCGAAGCGGATCTTCACCTGGTCCAGGTAGGAGAGCGCATCCTCCACCTGCGGGCGGGACGCTGCTGAGGGCCGGGGCGCGGCGGGGCCCCACAGCTGATACCGCGACGAGAGCACCGGGGAGACGGGACAGATCCCGGGGGAACGGCGCGGTGCCGGGGGGGGCTGAGGGAACGGATGGAGGGCCGGGGGGCCGCGGTAACGGGGCCGGGGAACGGGGGAGGAAGGCGGGGGCGCCCCGCGGCCCCGGGGGCGGGTTCGGCAAAGAGCCGGGGCGGG